>NC_141098.1:36363523-36421023 GCF_041138505.1 Cibotium barometz
TTTGATCGAGCATCCCAACATGGCAGAGTCCAGGGCATTGTCTTCTGTTGAACGTCAAAGAGAGAGAAGAGCTGGCATGGCAGTGCTTACAAGTGTGCATCAATCCTATGTAGTTATCAAGAAGAGGAATAGTGCAGATGCTTTGGCTGCTTGAAGGGCTATTGTGGCAGTTATAAAGTAGCTCCCAAATGGGGGGTAAAGTGAGTGCCAAATCTCACATGCTTTCCATAGCACCATGCACACTTAGAGTTGGCTCTAGTAGAAGGCAAAGTTTGGATGCGAATGATGTTGGAGCATTGTGGGCGAGTAGTGGTCGTGCACCTAGGCATGATTGCCTAGTTGTTGACGAAACCACTAGAGCCTTAATAGAAAGGTTTTGGGAGGAGAATTGCCATGCCTTACTAGATTTTGTGCAAGAGAGTCGCAAGAGGTGTGTTCATTGAGCACGGCTTGAGATAACCCAAACTGCGTTGTATTCCTAGTTTGTGGCATCATTTCCAAACCTTAAAATTGGACAAAGGTCATTTGAGGGGTGTAAGCCTTGGTTGTGATGTACTCACGAGAATGTGACACATGTTTATGTCGCTACAATGTTGAGTTATGCCAGCATTTTTATGATGTGTTTCATTCTCTTTCTGGGCATACAGAGTTGCTTTGTAGGATAGATGTTTCCCTTTACCATAACCTCCCTTGTGTGGAGAGTAGTTGCACATCATGTGGATCGCTTTGTAAGGCTAGATGGTAGACCTAGATGTAAGTGATGAGAAGCTCGTGCAGTGGTGGCAGTGCTATGAGTATGTAGTACATGAGCATACATGGTGTTCTCAGTTTACATTGACATTTAGGGAGAAGGTGTACCCATACATTCATCACACTCACATTCTTCCAAGTGGTAGGATAGCTAGTTGTGAGCATGCTTAGTGGAGTTCCCTATTGGTGTGGTTATCTCCATGGTAGAATTTTTAGAGAACTACACATTCGTGCCTTTTTAGGAGATACAATCTGAGTATTACTTCTCAGAGCAAGTATTCCTTATTGTTAACATTAATTTCATAGTATTACAACCATATGAATGGTTCAATATAGTGACTTAACTACTAGCTTTTCCCTCCCCTGTCACTAGGTTGCTATTTTGGTACATATTAGCTATTGACATACATAATAATAGGCACATATAGATGGACTAGAGAGCATGCTCGAGGCCCACATAATTATTTGAGAGTATCATTTCTACATTAGTGAGACGATGATTTCTCACAAGATGCACATTTTGTGCAACATTTCTTTCATCTTCATGATGATTTTACGAGATCGTGGGGTCACATGGCGACAGTGAGATGGATTTAGTCTGATGGATGTGGAGCACAGTTTAAGTCCGCATGATAGTTCTGTTGGCTCCACAGGTAGTACTTATATTTTCTATGAGTCCTTACAAAGCTAAAGCTCAAATATATTATTATCTTTATAGAGCACTAACAAAGAGCATTTTGTTTTATATTCACATGTGGCATGTGTAGTCTAGTAAACTGCTGGTTTGGAGCTACTTTGAGACTGGTCACGAGAAGAGTGACCATGATGGTGCAGGCACATGTGTGAAACATGCCTTTCGACATCATCAATTCTTGTGACATGATTTAGAGCACTTTAGAGGTGAACTCCAGGTGGTCAAGTGCTGTTCTCAACATTTGGGCAAGCGTGCAACCTCATCCTACCTAAGAAGTGATGCTATGATTGTCAGGAGATTTTTTTGGTTTGTGGTGGTGGATGCCAGTATCAACCGCTCTGCCGCCCCATATGATTGTGATATAGGTACCCTTAGCTTGCATTCCATTAGGAGTTTTGGCTTGATTAATCCAAAATGATTTACATGCTTTTGTGGAGAATGTATGGATGGTGATTGGATAGATTGTTCCTAGGTAGATCATTGGCTCCAACAGGTCCTCACTCCCTAGCATCCTTCCCGGATAGTGTAATCTTCAGAGTATGCTAGTCCTGTGCTTATGGTAGACTATGACACGTTGATAGATTTACTACAGCAGGGTGATGTATTTGCTATTATTGCCGATGTGAGGGCAATAGTGAGGAGGTAGAGTACTATTTGTTGAGTTGCACCAAGCCAAAGTGCATCGTCAACCAGGATACGTCAGATGATCATGGGTTTTCTTTTAATGCCCATAGCATGATTGTGGCAAGCTAGTACTATCAACAGGTCAAATGTCATCAAGGGAGTCTTAAGTTCCAGCAGTGTGGTAGTGGGAGTTAGAGGCATTTTAGTACTCTCATCTAGCTAGTGGTCAAGCTTAGACTTGGTTGCATACATAGTAGGAAACATGGATCCAGACTACGTTTTCACCTTGGTAGAGAATGACCATGAGAGTATTTTAGAGCATTTAAGAGCTAGAGAGGGTGTTGCAGAGTAGCTCTCCATCATTGCACTTTTTTTTTCAGTTTCTATTTCTCTCCCCCTCTTTCCACACAAACATCATTCCCACCGATGACGATGAAACTTTGCAGGCATATGGGGTGGCCCTAGTCCCACATGCTTGTGCAAAGTTTCATCACCATCGGGAGATGTTTGAGTATGATGACATGTGGAAGAGCGAGATTTTTCCTAGCCTTTCGAGAACTAAGAGACTTTAAATTTGGGCATTGGGCCCCATTTGACCAACCAAATGTCACTCTGATGGTGATGACATTTTGCACGTATGTGGGGCTGGGCCCACCCCACATGCTTGCAAAGTTTCATCTCACAGACGATGTTTGGGAATGATGGCATGTGAAATAGTGGGATTTTCCCTAGCCTTTGGAGCACTAACAAACTTCCAATTTGGGCACTGGGTCCCACTTGACTAACTAATTGTCACCCGATAGTGATAAAACTTTGCACACATGTGAGGCTAGGCCCACTCCACATACCTCAAAAGTTTCATCCCCATGGAAAGACATTTGGGTATGATGGCATGTGGAAGAGTAGGATTTTTCCTAGCGTCTCAAGCACTAAGAGACTTCAAATTTGGGAACTAGGTCCCACTGGACCAACCAAATATCGGCCGATAGTTATAAAACTTTATAGGCATGTGGGGATAGGCCCACTTCACATGCCTGTAAAGTCTATCATCACCATCGGATGATGCTTGGGTATGATGGCATGTGGAAAAGAGGGATTTTTCCTAGCCTCTCGAGCACTAAGAGACTTCAAATTTGGGCACTGTCCCCACTTGACCAACCAAATACTACCTCTAATGGTCATTTAACTGTGCAACCATGTGGGACTAGGCTAACCCCACATGCTAGCAAAGTTTCATTACCATCAGGGATGACATTTAGATATGATGGCATGTGGAAGAGCGAGATTTTTCCTAGCCTCTCGAGCACTAAACTTTAAATTTGGGCACTAGTCCCCACTTGGCTAACCAAATGTCAGCCGATAGTGATGAAACTTTGCACAAATATGAGGCTAGGTCCACCCATATGCCTACAAAGTCTCATCACCACTAGATGACACTTGGGTATGATGGCATGTGCAAGAGCAGGATTTTTCCTAGCCTCTTGAGCACTAAGAGACTTCAAATTTGGGCACTAGGCCCCATTTAACCAACCAAATGTCACACAATTATGATGAAAATCTACAAGCAAGTGGGGTTAGGCCACTTGTAAAGTTTTATCACCCCCATCGAACGACGTTTGGTTATGATGGCATATGGAAGAGTGGGATTTTTCCTAGCCTCTGGAGCACTAAGAGACTTTAAATTTGGGCATTGGGCCCCACTTGACCAACCAAATATCGTGCGATGATCATGAAACTTTGTAAGTATGTGGGAATAGGCCCACTCCAAATGCTTGCAAAGTTTCATCACCATCTGACGATGTTTGGATATGATGGCATGTGGAAGAGCGAGGATTTTCCTAGCCTCTCAAGCACTAAGAGACTTCAAATTTGGACAGCCCCACTTGAACAATATCTCGATGATGATGAAACTTTACAAACATGTGGAGCTAGGCCCAGTCATATGCTTGCAAAGTTTCATCACTATCGGACAACATTTGGGTATGATGGCATGTGGCAGAGCGGGATTTTTCTTAGCCTCTCGAGCACTAAGAGACTTCAAATTTGGGCACTAGGCCCCGCTTGACCAACTAAATGTCACCCAATAGTCATAAAAATTTTCAAGAATGTTTGGATAGGCCCACCCCACATGCTTGTAAAGTTTTATTGCCATCAAATGACGTTTGGGTATGATAGCATGTGGAAGAGCGAGATATTTCCTAGCGTCTCGAGCACTTAGAGACTTCAAATTTGGGCGCATTGGGCCCAAATTTAGGCGCATTGGACCCCACTTGACTAACCAAATGTCAGGTGATAGTGATGAAACTTTGTAGGCATGTGGGGCTAGACCACCCCACATGTTTTTAAAGTTTCATTTCCATCGAATGATGTTTGGGTATGATGGCATGTGGAAGAATGAGATTTTTCCTAGCCGCTTGAGTACTATGAGATTGGAACTTTGGGCTCTCGGCCCCACTTGACCAACCAAATGTCATCCAATGGTGATAAAACTTTGCAACCATGTGGGGAGAGTGTAGCCCCACATGCTTGCAAAGTTTCATCACCACCGGAGGATGTTTGGGCATAATGACATGTGGAAGAGCGGGATTTTTCATTGGGCCCTACTTGACCAACTAAATGTTACTCAATGGTAATGAAACTTTGCAAGCATGTGGGGCTAGGCTCAACCCACATGATTACAAAGTTTCATTACCATCGGATGGCATTTGGGTATGATGGCATGTAGAAGAGCGGGATTTTTCCTAGCCTCTTGAGCACTAAGAGACTTCAAATTTGGGCACTAGGCCCCACTTGACCAAACAAATGTCAGCCGATAGTGATAAAACTTTGTAGGCATGTGTAACTATGCCCACCTAATAGGCCTACAAAGTTTCATTTCCATCGGTGGATGACATTTGGATATGATGGCATACAAAAGAGCAAGATTTTTCCTAGCTTCTCAAGTACTAAGAGACTTCAAATTTGGACACTTGGCCCAACTTGACCAACCAAATGTCACCTCATGGTGATGAAACTTTTCAAGCATGTGGGGCTAGGCCTACCCCATGCCTACAAAGTTCATTGGACGATGTTTGCGTGGTGAGAAGGGGAGAGAGAGAAAGATTGAGACAAGAGGACTTAATTGAAACTTTGGAAATAAATTAAAAATACATAAGTGTCTTAAAATAAATCATGCACACAAGTATGAAGAACCATCTCAATATATCATGATTAACAAAGTACAAAGCAAAAAACATCGTGAACTATCCCAATATATCATGATCAACAGGACAATGTATAAGAGCTAACCCAACTACTCTGGGTTTAGTTACTAGAAGATACATCTTGATAAATAATAATAAGCACTAACCTAGCTACTATGGGTTTAGTCACTGCTATCATCTGATTCAGAGCCCGAGGACACCGCAAACACCTCCTCGTCTTGGAACCTCATAACTTCCTGTCGAGGCTCCTCCTTGACTCGGTGGCAATACTAGCATTGTTGTTTGCCTGTCCGATCTAGTGTAGGTCCTAGTGGTTTATTAGATCCTCCACGGAGCTATCGTCATACTTTACTCGATGTTGAGGAGGATACTCATCTCGAGTGAGAGGCGGGTTCGTGGACTACACTTTATGGTTACAATGTTATGAGTGGCTATAGGGTTAGAGAGATGATGAAGCACATAGGGTCATAGAGATGGTTAGGATTGGTCACTTACCTCTCCTCACCGCCATCTTTGATTTCTGGTCCTCGTTCCACAAAGATTTATCCCGTACCACAACAGCGCTATTCTTAAAGGGAAATGTATCAACCCACAACCCATTCTCATCATACACGGCTTCCCTCTTTCTATTGGGGTCTATACCTAGATTGAGTAACATGTCACTTTGGAAGACATTGAGGTCTTTCTAAATTGACTAAAGTTTAATGTGACACTACGACACTCTTTTCTATTTATATCTTTATATTGTTCCCTAAACCATTCGATCTCTTTTACCATATTCTTGGCAGTCCCTTTCCCTTTGGGAAGTGCAGCCCGTACACAATTAGTCCCTCGGGTCATTCAGCCCCAAAGGTATTGTTCAGGCTTCGTTCGTTTCTTGTGACCAGATTCGTTGGTTTGAGGAGTGTAAATCCTACATTAGATCACTTGGTTTCGGGTCTTTTTTCAGTAACTTCCCATGGAAAACCACACGCATATGAGACAATAGCACCACTTCTCCGCTTTAACTTGTGAGATCTCGACACTTTTTGGAACCTAAAGCCAGGTCTATGAGCCATTATTTATTTTCACACCTTGGTGATTAGCCTTGGTTCTTTCATCACTAGTAGATACAGTTTTTGGTTGTCGCACTATTGCTAGGCTTTGGGTCTTATCTTTCGCATTATGGCATTTATTCTCTGGTTTCTATGTCGGGGTTCCCACATACATTTATCTTTTGGGCTATTTTTTGCTATTATGATGTTGGTGTTCTTGGGCTTAACTTGGATTTTAACCTATTATGTTTTGGGTTGTTTATTGGGAATGTGAATCATAGGCGCATTCTATGTTCTAGATTGTTATCATTGAGATCCATTGGTGTTTGTGTCTTTACGACACATGGATTGTTTTGTTCGCATGTGCTATGATCTTGAACTTGGCTTTTTTTATGCGTTGTGTGCTACATAAAACATCAATTTTCTAGCATGAAATATAGGTGGTGTATCTTCTTGGAATATTGAATGCAAACATTCTTAGTGACAATTTATTTTTGGCATGCAACTAGTGCTTCGAAGCATAGAAATCTTGTTTGGTTCGTGTCCTTATTTGGGTTCATTGTAAAAGGTTGATGTGCTTATGTCTGTTGGGAGTAGTAAATCACAAGCATTCATAGAGACCATAACCAACTAGTAGGATGTTTTGTTCTCTTGTTTTTCACCTTAGTTAGAGCATTTGTAGTGAGAATCATTCAATAAGTCAAAATCCTTCTCATAAAAAAATATTTTATATCACAGTTCACGGTCCTTAGCAAAGGAATCTAATGGCCTTGTTTTCCAGCAAGTAACATGTAAATAAGGCATTAGAAGTGTGAAAAGTTTTGTCGCATGATAGGAGCCCACTCAAATATTACAGTTCATGGTCCTTAGCAAAGGAATCTACTAGCCTTGTTTTCCGGCAAGCAACATGTAAATAAGGCATTAGAAGTGTGAAAAGTTTTGTCTCACAGGATAGGAGCCCACTCAGCATTACACAACATTCTATTCATAATAGTCAACATGGTGATGTTGAGCCAAGCTTAATTGTAAAGGTGGGGTGTTTTCCCAAGAAACATGGTTGGGAAGACAAGGTCTTGGAGGCTTGTTCAAGTGGCATAGCTTGGAAGTTTTGACTCGTGACTCTAAAGTATTAGCTTGGAGAGTATACATACCAAGAATGCAATCGAGATGGCTACTATAGTAGTTCATTGGTGGCGAAGAGACTTGCAAAAAAGTGTATACAAAATGACAGTGTAGAGTGTAGAAATATTACTAGCGGGGATACAAAAGCCGATGACAAATTATGACAATGCTATCAAAGATGTTGATAATGATCTTGAAGATGCAATGTCGATGACGATGGCAATGGCCCTATCTATACATCAAATATATGTTGATGTATGATGTAGTGTAGAAAACCTAAAATCAAGCAAAGGTAATTTGAACTGTCACTTCCTTGAGATATCTACGAAAAATCTTACATCATCACGTGAATGAGCCATGAAATGGCCCAAAAGGTGCAAAAACTTTGTTAACATAGTTCACATCACACTATAGGGTATACCTTCTCTACCTAAGAGGATAGCTCAAAATCTGAGTATATCTTCTCCAACTAAGAGGATAGCTCAATAAGAAGAATAGCTCGAGGAGGTGATGATGAGGGGGTGAGGGTCAAGAGAACCTGCTCTGATACCAATTATTAGAGTGGAGACAAAGATAACAACGAATGTAGCAAGCAAGCAGAGATAAATTAAAGCACAACATTAAAAGTAGATTGATGAGAATGAGTGAAGTACAAGTGAAGTGACATGACAAGGTCACTTACACACTCACTCATAAGAGTGTGTACACACGCTCAGGGGAAAAAATTTCCAACGAGGTAAAAAGTTCCCCAATCCATTATTAGCCTATATCCACACATCACTACCATATAAATGACTATGGTTTGCCAAAATCCATCAACATAGGCGAACATAGACTCTTTCTCCAATTGGTGGACATAAACTCTTTCTATAATTGGTGGACATAGATTGTTTCTAAGATCTACCACTGTTGCCTTGTATTGTGGTGCTTGTATTGTGGTGGTAGAAACTTCTTTTTGATCAACTTCTTAAAAGATTTCCAAGTTTTAGGTTTGTGACAACAATACTTAGTGATGTTCCACCATTAAGCATCATGCTCCACTAGACAATTAGTAGAGCACTTGATTTTATCCCATTCAGAGAATTTCTACCCCTGTGAATCGTAATCCTCATGCTGGCTAAGCTACAAAAGTATAACACGTGCATCTTTCTTGATCATAATTTTGAAAAGTAAAAACTTTACACCTATCCTTCCTAGAATCCTAAGTAAAGTGGACTCAATTGTCTTGCAGATTCTAGAGTCTTTAACTCCCTCTCATAGTAGCTATTTGATTGTGCAAAGCATTATATTGCTCTTGAATTGATGGAAGTTGTGGCGAAGACCTCGCCGGGGCTGTGCGGTTGGAGAATCTGTGAATGGAGTTGTGACTCAAGGTTTATGATGGTTTACCAAGCTTTGGATGCATGAATGATGCATGATTATTTGATCATGTTTTACTTATTTTCCTTTGTATTCATTATGAATTATTTAATGTGGATGCTTGTGAAGTTACGTGATTTGCCATGCGGATGTCATCTGAGTGGTGAGTCTTGTCACAAAGATTGTCAAATGAGGCCTTGACCCATCTCAATCGGACGTGGGTGTGCTCACGACACGATTGGTGTGATTGACAAGGGGAGTCTCTGGTTATACTAGGCAAAATCTCTCACCACTCCCTCACCTTCCAAACTAGAATTGAACATGTGCAAATAAATCAACCATGGGAAAGGATATGAAAGCACATAAAAACATGAAAAAAATAGCACGAGACGAAGCATTAGGTGCAATCTCCCTCCCCCTTTTGCCCAATTTGAGTGGCTCCAATTTCCACACACGCGGGTATTTTTTCTCTCTTCTAAAACACCCCAAAGAGCCATAATTAGCTTTCCTTACAAATTTAGCTTGTCTTTTACAAAAATAACCATAAGTCTTATAACTAAGGTTGCAACCATAAATAATTGCACTCACATGTGCACAAAATATAACATGCCCCAACTATACAAAATGAGTGATGGATATGGCCACATAGATGAAGTAACACCGCATGATACTGCAAATGATAAATATATGCTATGCACAATCCTACACCCATACAACATCTAAGTCGGCTCTGTTGTAGTGCTTATCACCTACTCAACAATGCCAACCATGTTAATAATCTTTTGGACTCCTCACAATCAATCCCAACATGATAATATATGACAGATAGAAACATAAATACCAACCATGTTAACATAAATATCACCTACTCAACAATGCCAACCATGTTAATAATCTTTTGGACTCCTCACACACAATCAATCCCAACATGATAATATATAACAGATAGAAACATAAATACCAATAACACTAGCTCAATATACAACACGGAATAATACCAATAGCGCTAGCATGACCCCAAATTTGCATACACCAATAATACTAGCCCGTTAGTGTTTTAAAATGGAATCACCCATGATACCAATTTCCTACATGTTGCAATGGTATTTTAGCCCCGAATCTACCATAGAAGGATCTGTGTGTGTGCGCGCGTGTGCGCACGTGCGTGTGTAATAGTTCTTGATATAGTTTTGTATAAACACTAAATAGTTCTTGTATGAACACTAGATAGTTCTTTTCCTCAAATCTAACTCTAAAATTTTACTTCAAATCCTACTATGAATTTCTTTCACTAAATAGCTTTCATTTTTTTAAAACATGAGGTAACTTTATAATATTGAGTTCAAGTCACATATGGTACATGTACTTGAAACATTAATGGTATTATAAACTTTATAATATTGAGTTCAAGTTACATATGGTACATTTTCTATAAACATAAATGGTATTACAACACAAGGTAACCATGCAGACTCACTTCACTCAACAGTTATAACCCCATACAAGACTCTATGCAAACCTTAGGGTCTTAATTAATTGAGAATAAATTATGAATATGCAATGATAGTGGTTAACGAAGAAAGAGAGAGAATTGTAATGATAGTGTTGTTACTTATGAACTACAAGGCTGATTCAATTGAGTTATTATGAGTAATTGAATGATTAAAAGGTTTGATGTGTTTGAGAAACATTTGTACCCATAAATTCTTTGCAAATGTTTTGTGATGCCCTTTGAATCAGAGCCTCAAGTCAATGCATTCCATGAAAAATCATCATCTATTTGGTACATTGTCATCATTCATAAATGAGGACTGTCCTGGCTTGGAAAATCATGGGTTTTTTTCCAAACGATCCCAAAGTACCCATGGTTCCCTTAATGTAAACTTTTGAAAGATAGGTAGCAACCGCTAAGATGTTTTGAAACTAGTGAATTCACTAGCATAACTTTTATTTTTAAAAAAACCCACTTAAATATAGATGTTAGAAACGCTATATATATATATATATATATATATATATATATATATATATACGTATACATATACATATATATATATACGTATACATATACATGTATAGATATACATATATATATACATATACATGTACATGTATATATATATATATATGTATATATATATATATATATACATGTATATATATATATATATATACATGTATATGTATATATACATGTATACATACATATACATGTATATATAGATATATATATACATGTATATGTATATATACATGTATATATATATAGATATATACATGTACATATATATAGATATATATACATGTATATATATACATATATATATATGTATATATATACATATATATATATATACATATAATCTATTAGATATGGTGTGAATTTCTGGTTATGAAGTGATATTTAACCAAGAGTGATTATCTATTAGATATGGTGTTAATTTCTGGTTGAGAAGTGATAATTTAACCAACCCACAGGAGTGTGGACAAGAAATCTGTGTCATGTGCATGTCACTTCTATGCATCATCCTGCCTATCACTGACTACACATATCCAACTTCTTTGCCATGGACTCTCTATCATTGTCAAAGCCCAAAAAAACGTCATAAACGGTTCACTGAAAAAGGATGGGCTACTTGGGTCAAGCAATTGTGCACCACTACCAAAATCTGGCATATCCCCTCAACCTTACTATCCTTGACTTACGATGAACAGATTCGAAATTCTTGCAACATTGACTAGTGAGTAATTGACGAGGCTAGCCTTCGCTAGCCTCTCAATTGCATGGCCTTGGAGATGGCAGAAAAGGAGAACCACAAAAAAAATGCCATCATATGCTGTAACCACCTTTGGCAGTGAATGCTGAAAGCAATCCAGCTGCAACCACTCCGAGTTCCCACGGCAAACATTGATTTGAATTTCCCAAACAAAGCCTTCTCAACCTTCATTTACACAACAACGAAAATCAGTTGCCTTCTGTCACAGACCACAAGACTTGCATTCTGATATTACGCATAAAAATCGCAGGGTCACCCAGTCTAGAACTTGCTGATCCTTGTATTCCTTTGCCCATGACACTGACACTACTCCCTTTTTCTCATGGTGCTATTCTCTTCGTATATGCACAAAGACACTAATAAAGCTACTACTTAAAGAAGGTTGTAATGAAGCCGTGTAGCTCAACTATCATGAGAGGAGATCGCCTCAAGGCACGAGGAGTACACGGATGCCAGCTAATGTTAAAAGATCTTAAACAGCAGACTATCAACAACAGAGTTAACAGCCTCGCTATTAGCTGCATGTCATTTCACTGCACTGGAAGGTAGCATCTCACTATTCACACCAAATCCCATGTAGTCCACATTTCTTTGTTGTCTCAAAATGAAATGGCTTACAAGAGTGAAAGCAATATTATCATAAGCAGGCATAGAATGCCACATAGCAAGAGCAAGCAGTTAACTGCCAGCCAAATGTTACTAAGCACTACCAATTAACTTCAGTGAAACAGGGCTAATCAATGGGATAGAATAGATCCATAACAACCTCTACCTAGTTGTCTTACAAGACACTTCTCAGAAAATATGACAACTATACAGATGAAGTGTCAATTTTAAGATCCTTTGCTTCAGCAAATGACACTATGCCATACGAGCATCTTACAGCAATAAAAGGAACCTATGCCACGGGCGGTCTAAGCATGTGATCCTCAGACGTATCGAGCACAGCAGGCGGCATCCATTGCCACATCCCCATTCCCATTCCCGGATAACCAGGAATGGAAACACCCTTGCTGCCAGCAGCTTGGTTCTGTGCTGCAAAAGATGCCATTGCAGCATGTAGTGCAGCGGAATGTGGCGTATACCCTGCAGGCATGGTCATTGTCTTCATTTGTTGCTCCAACCTCTCCTTCTCCAACTTCAATCTCTGCTTCTCATCTCGAAGTTCACTTTTCTCTGCCTGAAAGTGTGTCAACGAGATTCATAGATTGAATGCATATCTTAATCAACCGGCAATCGAGCCAATAAATGAAGCAAAAGCAGATGTTAAACATCAAACCTTCAACTCCTTGATAGTCTCTCGGAGCTTATTGTTGGAATCGTTTAATTGCTGAGCTTCTGTCTTCAACTGATTAAGAGCACAGAATGCATCGGAAAGAATGACTGTCTTATCTGTTTTAGGTGTCGTCCCTGACTCCAAAAGGGTGCTTAACTCCAAGAACCTGGTTCATCCATTAAATAAAACTTCAGCATCTCATTGTTATACAGACTGCATCCATACTTTATTTACCTATATATATGTGTGTTACCTGTCATTAAGACGCTCCCGGCGCATCTTCTCCCGGCATGCTTTGCTAGAAGTCACCCCAGTAAATTCATCCCGTGATCTTGTGACACAAATCTAATCATGTTAGCACCAATGTTTTGCACTCAATTCAACCAGATAACAGTGAGGAGAAATCTAAAACTGGATGATAGAACATATGGCTCCTAAAAAATCTGGCATAAAAAGGTCCTATACTTTCTTGGGAAAAAACAAGGTTCTATATTTGCAGTAAAGATTCAAACCTGCATGCAACACAACGAGAAGCATATGTACCAAGAATCAAAAGTCAAGACAACTACCTCTTCCAATAAGGTTCTAAATTTGCAGTAAAGATTCAAACCTGCATGCAACACAATGAGGAGCATATGTACCAAGAATCAAAAGTCAAGACAACTACCTCTTCCTTGAGCATGCCTTTTCTTGATCGACACTGTCCCAACACCAATTCTTGATCAGACTTTGATTCTATACATTCATTAAATTACTCTCTCTCTCTCTCTCTCTCTCATGTGTCGTGTATGTAACACGCGGAAGCTCTGAGAGTCTTCTTTCAGCCCTAAACACCACTTAGAACATGCTGATGCAAAAACGCAGACAGAAAAGAGAGAAGAGAGAAAGAGATAGCTGGAAATTCAGTATATTCATATGGTACAAAAAGGTACCCCTAAATCTACAGCCATGGGCTGCCTTCATGAAAAGGTGTAATCACCCAAAACAGTCCTAAATAAAGGACCCACTCCCTAGTGGAGTGAATGATCTATCTATGAGCAACTCTGCCTTTATATAGGCCCTTGGACAATTGGAGTGCTGGCCAACTGCTGGTCGGCCAGCCGACTGGGCATATTCTCCATAAAACGCAGCCACGACTTGTTCCATGCAGCCGACGGCAGCTTCTTGCAGCGACAGGTCCTTCAATGTCTTCCATGTCCTGCTCCAAGTCCAACACTGGCCAAAACTGCACTCCATGCTCCAAAACTTGGTTCTAGTCATCTTTTTCTGGCTGCCCCTTCTGGATTAGCTTCAAGACATGTCCATGGGCAAACTTGCACATGACATCCCCCTCTGCTAAACTTGATGACGGGATTCCAACCTGTTCTTGGATAACTGTCATCATCCCATTCTGTTCCCTGAGTCCCTCTGTCATCCATCCGTCTCTGGCAACCCTTTTCATTGAAAACCCGGCCCGGTCTCCAAAACCACTCTGACTCTGAATAAGCTCTATGCATCTGTTCCATCCAGTCCCAAATCCGTTCCTGCCCTGACTATGAACGCCGTCTTGGTCTTCATTCCTGAGAAATGAGTCTGGCACTCTCACTCCACCCCTTGGAGGATCATCCTCCCTTGGGACCGTTGCCCGAAAACCTATCTGGCTCACAGGACTGCCATCTCCTCTGGGCTTTGTGGAACACCACTAACAAACCTCTAGGGAGCTCTTCTCGATCTTGTGTTCCTTGCCTTGGGCTTCGTATCTGTGCACTTTCCTGTACCTTGGACATGTACACCATCATATGGGACTAAACCAACGTTTAGCCTTGCTGAGCCTGATGCTCTGATACCAATGTAACACGCGGAAGCTCTGAGAGTCTTCTTTCAGTCCTAAACACCACTTAGAACATGCTGATGCAAAAACGCAAAGAGAAGAGAGAGAAGAGAGAAAGAGATAGCTGGAAATTCAGTATATTCATATGGTACAAAAAGGTACCCTAAATCTACAGCCATGGGCTGCCTTCATGAAAAGGTGTAATCACCCAAAACCTTCGTTGCAGGAAACGTGGGATGAAGGGGTGGAAACGTCGTTTCCACGTTTCCCCACCTGCCAGCCGTTTCGTATAGGGGGAAACGGCTGGGAAACGTTTGATTGTAGTGTTCTATTTATAAGACACGTAGCAGGCCAAAAAGCGAAAAGAGCTGCGAATTAAAAAAAAACGAACGGGGCCCAATATTAATAAAAATCGATTCGCCTCCCTGCATAGACTCTGCGCAACGTTAATGAACCCACAAGCGCACAGCGTGCCAGAGCATTCCACGCCAGAGTTAATGAAAACGAGGAGCCCGTTTTTTTAAAAAGCCCGTTTGTGGTTTTTTTTTTTAAAGCACCGTTTTAATAAAATTAGAAAAAAAAAAAGTTAGCTCAACCTGCAACGTAGTTAGCTCTCTGTGAGAAACTTAGGCGCACACAGCTCTCTCTCCTTCCCCCTCTCTCTCTCTCTTTCCCCCCTTCCCAGCCCTTTTCATGCAAGCACAGGAGGAGCCCCCTTGCCTTTGCTTAAACTGTGCACCCCAACCTCCTTGCATTTGCTTTAACTGTGCGCCAAGAAGGATCATTTTCGAGCCTTGCAAATGTCCCCTTGATCCTAAATACCACCTTACTCTCGCAGATGCTATTCGCCATAGAGCCTTAAAATGCAAATGCATCAATTCAGTTTCTGTCCCTGAGTGGCTTTGTTCGAAACAGCTTCAATTGGAGCAAACTTGCAGGCTTAGAAGGAGAAGAGCCCCTCTTTTTTGCTAACTTCCAATTTCAACCATGTTCTCTTCTTCTTCTTCTGTGGTCCCCCTAATCACGCCCTTCAAGCCTAAAGCACCTCATGCTCCCGAGCCATTGTGGAAGTATGTGACTGAGAATGCAGCATTCGGAAAGGGGGGCAGCAAGAAATGGGAATGTTCTTTTTGCAAAACAAATTTTGCAGGCTCCTATCCACGAGTACGGGCCCATTTACTCGGCATCAAGAACCAAGGCATCCAAGTGTGCTGCAAGGTGTCGACTGAAAATCGAGCAAACATGACTCGAGAAGACCATGAGAGCGCTATCAAGAAGCAAAAGACTGGCAACAATCTAGTCAACAAGAAGCCTACAATGCAACCGTCCGTGGAAGGTATGTTCAAGAATGCATCTCGAGAGGAAGTAGATGACGCCGTTGCTCGATGCTTTTATGCATGTGGTATGCCGTTTTATTGTGCACGGTCTCCTTATTTTCATGACATGGTGGGTGCAATAGCGTCTTTTGGTAAGGGTTACAAAGCCCCAAACTATGAGAAGCTTCGCACCACACTCTTGGACAAGGAAAAAGACAGGGTTTGCAGTCGTCTCTCGGGGGTAGAGGCTTCATGGCCACACTTTGGGTGCTCCATTGTGTCTAATGGATGGACAGACACCGCAAAGAGGCCCTTGATTAATTTTATTGTCTCCAGTGCTCGAGGTGTGGTATTCAAGAGATCCATTGATACATCCGGGAGCCAAAAAACAGGGGAGTTTATTGCAGAAGCTCTTTTGGACATCATTAGGGAGGTCGGTGTGGACAATGTGGTGCAAGTAATTACGGATAGTGCTGCCAATTGCAAGCTTGCAGGTCACTTGGTGGAGCAAGCATATCCCCATATTTTTTGGACACCATGTGCAACTCATTGCTTGAATCTTCTACTGAAGGACTTGGTCCTAATCGAGTGGATGGATCGAGCTATCACCCAAGGCAAAGAAGTCCAGCAGTTCATTTCGAATCATGATGCAACAAGGGCCATGTTCAGCAAACACTCCAAGCTCAAGCTCATTAGGCCAGGTGATACTCGATTTGCTTCAAACTTCATGATGTTGCAGAGATTGGTGAAGGTGAAGAGTCCCTTGAAGCAGCTGGTCACAAGCGAGGAGTGGGATGCATGGAAGAGAAACAACGAGTATGCTTTGCACATAGAGATGCAACTCTTGTCTACTCCTTTTTGGGAGGACATAGAGAAGTATGTCAAGGTCTTGTGGCCGGTCATGGCAATGCTTCGTATGGTGGATAGAGATGAACCGGTCATGGGTACGGTTTATGAGGGCATTGATCAGATGCTAGAGAAAATCAAGGAGATATTGAAAGAATACATAGATGGCAATGACGAGTACGAGGAGATTCGGGTACTTGCACAAGAGCGTTGGGAAATGCTTCATTCTCCTCTTCATGCAACAGCTTATGTCCTCAATCCAATGTGGTTTATGAAGCGACCATACAAGGACAAGGATGTGATGAAAGGGTGGAGAAAGACGTTGGATAGGGTGGGCAAAGATGAAGATGAGAAGACAGAGTACAAAGCACAATTGTCACAGTACATTGGACTACAGGGGGATTTTGCAGAGTCTTCAGCTTTAGCGGACATGCAAAAGCTTTCTCCTATTGCATGGTGGGAGAACTATGGTACAGGTACTCCTATGTTACAGAGATTGGCTATTCGTGTCTTATCTCAAGTATCTAGCGCTTCAGCATGTGAGAGAAATTGGTCCACCTATGGCTTCATACATTCCATGAGCGGAACCGGCTGGGTCATACGAAGGCAGATGACTTGGTCTTTGTGCACAGTAATCTTAGGCTCATATCACGGAAAGAGCCCTCGTATTCTTCAGATCCATGCCAGGCATGGGATGTATTAGAGGAGGATTCTATCTATGAGTGTTTTGAGGATCAGTTTGAAGATGAAGGTGTACTTCCCATGTAAACAAGTTCTATCTTGTAGAATGATTGATTAATGAAATTCAGCCATGATGGTCTTCCATTGTTTTGCTTTGTTTTTCATCTTTTAATGGTGCTTACCGATCAATAATTGAATTTGTACATGTACTTTAATTTTTTTGTAAAAAGATATATTTGTACTTCTGTTTTTTAACCTTAAACTTGAGCCTACCCCCGACGTTTCCTAGTAATTGAGTTTGGCGTTTCCAAACGTTTCCTGTGTCTTGCCGTTTCCTACCAGGAAACGTTTCCTGCAACCCAGTGTTGGGGTAAAGGCGTTATGCCCACCCTTATAGTGTGTACAAGCCCATAAGTTATAGTACATAGTACACTTAGTACATTAAAAGTACTAAGTGCACTATGTGTACTAGTGCAATATACATGTGTGATAGGGGAGTCACACACTCATGATTCCCATGAGTTGACTTATCCCCACAACTCTCTCTCTCTCTCCCTTGCTTCTCTGTGTATGTCTCCCATGAATGAACTCTAACCCTAAATCAGGTTTTCTCCCCATCAACTGGTATCAGAGCCCTTAGTGATCCCTCCCTTCCTCTTCTCCTTGATGGTAGCAAGGAGTCAGGCGCAGCAAGGCAGTGCAACAGGCAGCAACTTCAGGCGTGTAGAAGGCACTTCAGCGTGAACGAAGGCAGCAGCAAAGCGAAGCACAAGGTGGCGAGCTTTAACACAAAGCGTCGACTTCAAGCGTGAGCGAGCGCTTGGCATAGAAGGCGCTAGGCGAATACACGGCGCAGGCAAAATACGCATGCGAAGGCAGCCACTTCTCCATCTGAGCGTGGAGCGAAGGAGCATAGGATAGCTGGCTGACTCGTTCTTGTGTGCTGGGCGCAAACAGTGCGCCTAGTGGTCATCGCTACTACCCGTCAATACTACTAGGCGTGTCAGGCGCCACCAGAGCTTTCGACTACAAGCGTGTAGCGCTGGGCGTCGAGCGTGAGCAGCCAGCCGAACATTGGCGAAGAATTCGAATACATCAGGAAGGCGACGTCAACAAGTGCTGCTAGGCGAAGCTAGGCGGACAGGCTGACGGGCGGACAGGCTGACGGACGGACAGGCTGACCTTTTGTCCTTGCTGTCCCAAAGCGTAACAATGCTTACGACCAGCAGCGCTCGCAGCAGGTGAGGTAGCGAGGAGGCCAGCGAGGAGACGTCCACGAGGAGAGCTATGCAACCTAGCATCCGTACACGCACAGCAATCTGAAGGCCTGCACGTGGGAGAAAAGCTCCACCACTCCTCTGTGTGAGATTTTTTGAGAGCTTTTCAGCAAAATTCTGCATTTGCCCATCGCCAACCCCACAGTGAGGAGTTTTCATCAGCACAACCTCTCCTGCAACAGCATCTGCAATCATCATTCAGCCTGCACATTGAAGAAAAAATCAGGAAATTACAAGGTATTTGCCTCAATTTTTTTTTGGGATTTGCAATTGAGCAAGTACAATCAACAATTGAGCAGGTACAAGTGCCCAATTGCTCAATTTTTGAGCAAAATTGGCAAAATTGGGTGACATTGGTCACAATCAGGATAAATTTGCAGGAAATTGGTCAAATCAGGATCAATTTGCAGGAAATTGGATGTCGAAATTTGGGGCTTTTGATGTAATTGTGCAATTAAGCACTCATACATGCTGTATGATGTGAAAAATCGCACATTTGGGCAAAATTGCAGCAAATTGCAGTGCAAATCAAGGGGCTTTTGTGCCGATTTGGTTGATTTGCATGCAGGCAATCGCATTTGATGCTGTGGATAATGTGTTGATGCCTTACAAGCACTCAATGTGCCTGTAAATCAAGGGGCTTTCATGTATCTGATGTATATGTGGCCAGGGGGAAGCATCGTGAACACTCTGGATGCCTTCATGTGCCCCAATGTACCATGCATGATCAGAAATTGATCTCAAATCAAGGGGCTTTTCAAGTTCGTATGCTTGTTGAGCTTTGCAAAGCAGCAGGCAAGACATTTATGCCTTGAATCCTCAGAAATCAGCTTGCAGTCAAGGGGCTTTTGCCCAATTTCTGTTCGGGACTGTTGTATGCAGTGTTCGGGACTGTAAAAGTCTGATTTTCACTCATTTGGACAGCCAGGAGAGCATTTATTGCTATTGTACCTGCTGGTACAGATTTGGCACATCTTTGTGCATGTTTTGGCATGGCTGTACACTGTTTTGAGTGATCAAAAGGTTCAAATTCAGCTGCTGAACTTGCCGGTACAGGTTTGGTACATCATTTGTGAGCAATTGGTACTGTTGTACAGTACTTTGGAAGGGCAAAAGAGCTCATTTAAGGTGCTGTCCAAAATCTGCAGCAACCAGATTTTGGTGTTTTCATCACATAAAGTGGGAGAAAAGTTGCATTCTTGCTTCCGCAGTGGGAGATAAAGCTTGGGAGAACATTTGTAAGCACTTTGTGTGCTTTGGGTGCAGTGTTTGCACATCTTGGGTGCAGTGTTTGCACATTTGCAAGGAGTCAGGCATTAAAGGTTGCATATTGCTATGGCAACCACAGGTGAGAGCTCTTCATTGCTTCACATCAAGAAGCTTGAAGGCTCGCAGAATTATGATATTTGGCAAACCCAGTGCTACAATGTGTTGCTTCAGAAAAAGCAACATAAGCCTATCAAAGAAAGGGGTGTGATGCCCGCTTCTCTTACGGCTGAAGAGTGGGAAGATATGGATGAGCTGGCAAGATCTACTATCATGTTGTCTGTGTCAGACTCATTACTTTTCAGCATTCGTGAAGAGAAGACAGCTTGGGGAATGTGGCAGAGATTGCAGGACTTGTATGCCCAACAAAGTGCCTCAAGCAAAGTGTATTGGTTGAAGAAACTCATAGGTCTTCAGATGAAGGAAGGGGCTTCTATGACAGCCCATCTCAATGAGTTTAATGGTATTGTCAGCCAAGTCATTAATCAAAAGTTGGCAATGGACGATGAGTTCAAAGCCACTTTTTTGTTATGCACTTTGCCAGAGAGTTGGGACACATTCAGGACAGCCACTAGCAATTCGCATGCTATGCTGTCATATGCAGATGTTGAGGGTGCTCTTCTTCAAGAAGAGATGAACAGGAAAAACAACTCTGTTGGAAAGTCCAATGCAATGAATGCACGTGGGAGATCCCAGCAAAGGGGTAAAAGCCAAGAAAGGGGAAGGAGCAAGTCTCGCTCCAAAAAGGATTTGGAATGCCATTATTGTGGCAAGAAGGGACACATCAAAAAGCAATGCTACAAATGGAAAAATGATCAAAAGGAAAAGGGAAAAGGCAAAGACAAAGAGAAAGATGAAGCCAAAGATGTAAAGCCAAAGGGCAAAAGTGGAGTCAAGATTGAAGAAATCAATGTGTCACATGCAGGTGGCAGTGAGGATGAGGTCCTATTTACTTCTTCACTTGATGCCCATTCACTTCTTACAGGTGGTCATGGTATGCACTCATGGATCATTGATTCAGGTGCCTCCTTTCATGTCACAGGTTGCAGAGACTTGTTTGTCAGGTATACTGCTGGCAATGAAGGAGTGGTTTATTTGGGTGATAACCATGCATGCAAGATACTTGGCAGAGGTGATGTGAGGCTTGTATTTTCAGATGGCTCACAGCTTATGCTCCATGATGTCAGGCATGTGCCTGAGATCAAGAAGAATCTGCTTTCTACTGGACAGCTTGATGATGCTGATTATGTTACCACATTTGGTCGTGGAAAGTGGAAAATTAGTAAGGGCTCACTGGTTGTTGCCAGAGGCTCTAAGGTGGACACTCTTTACTTTATGCATACAGGTGTTTGTCACCATGCTAATGTAAATGCAACCGAGCTGCCGGAAATTTCTATGTGGCATAGCCGGTTGGGACACATGAGTGTCAAAGGAATGGAGCAATTGTCTCGTTTGGGTTACTTGCCTTCTCTAAAGTTTTCAAGTTTTCAATTTTGTGAGCATTGTATATATGGTAGGCAACTACAGTGCCCCCACAAGAAAGCTCTTGGACAGAAAGATGCTCAGTTAGAGCTTGTGCATACAGATGTATGTGAGATGCCTCAGCTTTCTTTGGGAGGGGCAAAATATTTTGTGTCATTTATTGATGATGCCACACGCAAGGTGTGGTTCTATCCTCTTCGTTTGAAGAGTGATACATTCTCAGTGTTTCAGAAGTTTGTTGCTCATGTTGAGAATCAAACTGGCAAAACACTGAAGGCTTTGCGTTCCGACAATGGTGGAGAGTACATGTCCAAACAGTTTCAGGACTTTTGTGATGCTAAAGGCATCAAGAGGGAGCTCTCTACTCCTTATGATCCTCCACAAAACGGGACAGCAGAGAGGATGAACAGGACCATACAGGAGAAGGTCCGTTCTATGTTGTCACATGCTGCATTACCTCATGGTTTTTGGGCTGAAGCTGTTATGACAGCCGTTCACCTTATAAACAGGTCACCTAACACGAGGCTTGGTGGGAAAGTGCCAGAAGAAGTATGGACAGGGAAGCCTCCGTCATACAAGCACTTGAGAGTGTTTGGTTGCGTTGCGTACGTGCACATACGCAGGGAAATGCGCACCAAACTTGATCCTAAGTCTCATAAATGCATATTCCTAGGATATGGTGACAGAGGTGAAATGGGGTATAGACTTTGGGATCCCACAAATAGAAAGATCATACGCAGCAATGATGTCATTTTTGATGAAACATGCATGTATAAGGAGCCTGCAAGGCAACATGAGCCTGGCAGAGTCATCTTTGATGATGATGGACATCATGGACAACAACAAAGGGCTGTAAATCAGCCATTACAGCAGGAAAACCAGCCCTTAAATGGTGCTGAAAATGGTCCAAATGGACAGCCAGATATGGCAGAAGATATCCCTATGGATATACCACAGTTAGAGGAGATACCGGGCATGATTTTTCAGCCTTATGGCATGGAACAGGAGCCACCAATGGGTAATATGCAGGCTGGACAGCAACCTGCAAATGATGGTCATTGGGTACGGAGGTCCACTAGACCCTCCAGAGCCCCTGACAGGTTTGTTCCAGGGGTTGACTACTTGATGCTCACTGACTGTGGGGAGCCCTCATGTTACAAAGAGGCTTTACAGAGGGCAGACAAGGCTCTATGGGAGCGTGCCATGAAGTCAGAGATGGATTCTCTGCATAAAAATGGAACTTGGAAGTTGGTGCCTTTGCCTGCAGGCAAGAAGGTTTTGCCATGCAAGTGGGTTTACAGGCTCAAAGTTGCATCAGATGCTAAGCCAAGATACAAAGCCAGGTTAGTGGCTAAGGGCTTCAAGCAGGAATATGGTGTGGACTTTGATGAGATCTTCTCTCCAGTGGTCAAAATGACCACACTTAGAGCTGTGTTGGCTTTGGTTGCGCATGATGATCTGGACTTGATTCAGATGGATGTGAAGACTGCTTTTCTTCACGGTGATCTCCATGAGGAGATATATATGCAGCAGCCAGAGGGTTATGCAGTGAGTGGAAAGGAGAAGCTTGTATGCAAGCTGAAAAAGAGTCTTTATGGGCTCAAACAGGCACCAAGGGAATGGTATCATAAATTTGATACATTCATGAAATCACAGAAATTCAGGAGAAGTGACATAGATCACTGCTTGTACACCAAGAAAGCTTTGGATGGCAGTCTCTTGATTCTCATTTTGTATGTTGATGATATGTTGATTGCCGGGAAATCTCGTAAAGAGATGGATGCCTTGAAGCAGAGGCTGCATCAAACCTTTGATATGAAGGATTTGGGTGATGCAAATCACATCTTGGGTATGCGGATACTTCGGGACAGAAATCAGCATGTGTTGTATTTGTCTCAGAAGGAATACATTGGCAAAGTCTTGCAGAGGTTCAATATGGACGGGGGGAAGAAAGCTAGTACTCCTTTGTCTCCATATGTGAAACTCAGTGCTATGGACAGCCCACAGTCAGATAGAGACAGGGCTGATATGGCCAAAATTCCGTATGCTTCAGCTTGTGGCAGTCTCATGTATGCCATGGTTGCTACTAGGCCGGGCATTGCATTTGCAGTGGGAGTGGTTTCTAGATACATGGCCAACCCTGGCAAGAAGCATTGGGAAGCAGTGAAAGGTGTCATGAGATACCTGAAGGGCACACAGGATTTGTGCATTTGCTTTGGCAAACAGGATGCATTAGTGTATGGTTACACGGATTCGGATTATGCCGGTCATCCAGATAACCGGAAGTCTACTACAGGTTATGTATTTACATTCACAGGAGGTGCTGTGTCATGGATATCCAGGATGCAGAAGTGCATTGCCTTATCTACTACAGAGGCCGAGTATATTGCAGCCACAGAGGCTTGCAAGGAGGCATTATGGCTATCTCGGTTAGTGGTTGATTTGGATTATACAGGGGATATTCCATTGTTGCATTGTGACAGTCAGAGTGCCATTCAGTTGGCAAAGAACCCTGTTTTTCATGCAAAGACGAAGCATGTGGATGTGAAGTATCACTTCATCAGAGAGGTGATAGAGAACAAGCAAATTCAGCTTGTTAAGATTCATACGGATGACAACCCGGCTGATCTGTTGACGAAGAGTTTTCCTTCGGAGCGGTTTGCTCATTGCAGACACTTGATGGGCATTGGATGAGGCCAGTTTCAGCCTTGATATGGCCTTGTATATTATCATGTACATGCTGATTTTTTCTTTTCCTTTACTTAAGGGCACTTTGCCTTTAAGTGGGAGGTTGTTGGGGTAAAGGCGTTATGCCCACCCTTATAGTGTGTACAAGCCCATAAGTTATAGTACATAGTACACTTAGTACATTAAAAGTACTAAGTGCACTATGTGTACTAGTGCAATATACATGTGTGATAGGGGAGTCACACACTCATGATTCCCATGAGTTGACTTATCCCCACGACTCTCTCTCTCTCTCCCTTGCTTCTCTGTGTATGTCTCCCATGAATGAACTCTAACCCTAAATCAGGTTTTCTCCCCATCACCCAGCCCAAAACAGTCCTAAATAAAGGACCCACTCCCTAGTGGAGTGAATGATCTATCTATGAGCAACTCTGCCTTTATATAGGCCCTTGGACAATTGGAGTGCTGGTCGGCTAGCCGACTAGGCATATTCTCCATAAAACGCAGCCACGACCTGTTCCATGCAGCTGACAGCACCTTCTTGCAGCCGAAAGGTCCTTCAATGTCTTCCATGTCCTGCTCCAAGTCCAACACTGGCCAAAACTGCACTTCATGCTCCAAAACTTAGTTCTAGTCATCTTTTTTTGGCTGCCCCTTCTGGATTAGCTTCAACACATGTCCATGGGCAAACTTGCACATGACATCCCCCTCTGCTAAACTTGATGACGGGATTCCAACCTGTTCTTGGATAACTGTCATCATCCCATTCTGTTCCATGAGTCCCTCTGTCATCCATCCGTCTCTGGCAACCCTTTTCACTGAAAACCCGGCCCGGTCTCCAAAACCACTCTGACTCTGAATAAGCTCTATGCATCTGTTCCATCCAATCCCAAATCCGTTCCTGCCCTGACTCTGAACGTCGTCTTGGTCTTCATTCCTGAGAAATGAGTCTGGCACTCTCACTCCACCCCTTGGAGGATCATCCTCCCTTGGGACCGTTGCCCGAAAACCTATCTGGCTCACAGGACTGCCATCTCCTCTGGGCTTTGTGGAACACCACTAACAAACCTCTAGGGAGCTCTTCTCGATCTTGTGTTCCTTGCCTTGGGCTTCATATCTGTGCACTTTCCTGTACCTTGGACCTGTACACCATCATATGGGACTGAACCAGCGTTTAGCCTTGCTGAGCCTGATGCTCTGATACCAATGTAACACACGGAAGCTCTGAGAGTCTTCTTTCAGCCCTAAACACCACTTAGAACATGCTGATGCAAAAACGCAGACAGAAGAGAGAGAAGAGAGAGAGAGAGAGAGAGAGTATATTCATATGGTACAAAAAGGTACCCCTAAATCTACAGCCATGGGCTGCCTTCATGAAAAGGTGTAATCACCCAAAACAGTCCTACATAAAGGTCCCACTCCCTAGTGGAGTGAATGATCTATCTATGAGCAACTATGCCTTTATATAGGCCCTTGGACAATTGGAGTGCTGGCCGACTGCTGGTCAGCGAGCCGACTGGGCATATTCTCCATAAAACGCAGCCATTACCTGTTCCATGCAGCCAACAGCAGCTTCTTGAAGCCAACAGCATCTTATGCAGCCGACAGGTCCTTCAATGTCTCCCATGTCTTGCTCCAAGTCCAACACTGGCCAAAACTGCACTTCATGCTCCAAAACCTGGTTCTAGTCATTTTTTTCTGGCTGCCCCTTCTAGATTAGCTTCAGGACATGTCCATGGGCAAACTTGCACATGACAGAGTATGCATGCGATGTGTGAATCTGCATGTGTGTGCGCATGTGCCTGTGCGCTTTTTGAATTAGTACCCATAAAACAGTCGTGTGTATGACCCAATAATCCTAACCAGTCTTCATGGGGGGTCACAAAGGGATACCTTTCCCATTCTGCAGGCAGGGATGTAGATGGACACATTCCCCTTCTATAGCTGGATGTTTCATGGCCCTAACTTGTGCAAATCAGTCTGTAGAGGTAGGGGCTTGGAACAAAGTGCGTATAGCATTCAGCGCTGGGGGGAATATCAGATTACCCAACTGACCCCAGAAGGCTCACACTCAAATAAGGCCCATTTCACATAATCTCCCAAACGCGTGTGCCAGTAAAAACCCTAACGTGCATGTCTCCTGCAAGCCTATTGATGGCCCGACTCCAAAATTCTGAGTGTTTTCACAACTACCCTGGGTGTAGAAGAACCTGACGATTTCGGCAATCCACCGGAGAATATGATGATGGGATATGGTTTGCTGTGCAAGAGCATGTTAACTATCTGGGGGCATCCCGGATGATGGGCAACACATGCGAAAATACCCAAAAATGGGTGTATGTGAACAATTAATGTACATACCCTAAGATTAATCAGGGCAAATGTGACCCGCCTGACAAATCAATATGGAAAACAATGAAGAAAAGACCTAAATTGAGGGCATGAGGACGCAGGGTTTAGAACGAACCAGACCTGAGGTCAGCTTGCTCGTTGAGACCACACCAGAATGAGGAATTGGGCTGAGGTGGTTCATCCAGAAAGGCCATCCACTTGCTCTGCGGAGACAATAACATCCTGCTCGAATGCGAACCCTGCTCTTCGCTCTCTTCTGTTGCTGCTTCTTCTTCTTCGTGTAAGGTCCAGAGCTGCAGGAAACCCTACACAGTTCCAACTGTGGTATGCGGTGGATGAGAAAACCCTAATCGCCTCGCGATCTGTCACAGAGAAGCCCTCCTGTTTGATGATGGGTTTTCCTCTAAATCATAAATAATTATTGGGGTCTCTCTCTCTCTCTACCGACGTTAATACCTCTCTCTCTCTCTCTCTCTCTCTCTCTACATATATATATATATATATATATATATATATATATATATATATTCTCTCTCTCTCTCTATCTATATATATATATAATGTATTTATTGATCTAATTAATAAATAATTGTTCACCTTATGGCATGCTTACTTGGAAGTCAACTCAATCCAACCCTAGCTTCAATATATAGAGAGAGAGAGAATATATATATATATGTATGTATTGATCTAATTAATAAATAATTATTCACCTTATGGTGGCATGCTTACTTGGAAGTCAACTCAATCCAACCTTAGCTTCAATACACATACCCATGGGCCATGGCTCCCTAACCTTTGCATGACAAACAAGTAGGGAAATGACTAGGGCATTGCAAAGCAACCTAACTTGTTTTTTTAATCCAAACCCACTAGTATCTTCGAACGCAAACTCAAGGAGTTGATTTTTTAGAGTATGAATGTGATGACATCAAGCAACAAACAAGACTGTTTACTTATTACTCTCTGTGTGTGTGTGTGTGTGTGTGTGTGTGTGAGAGAGAGAGAGAGAGAGAGATTTGGATATTACTTTAAAAAAAAGTGTGTGTGTGTGTGTGTGTGTGTGTGTGTGTGTGTGTGTGAGAGAGAGAGAGAGAGAGAGAGAGAGAGAGTATTCATCTTCAAATGGAAGTTCCAACATGGGCTCCTTTGCACTCTTCAAATGGAAAATGTGGTATATTCAGTTTTTATGAGATTAGAGTTGTTTGAGATACTTAAGGCATTAAACTTTCATGTGTCTACCTTTAGAAGGTGGGCCATATTGTATAATAAAGCATGGTTGATGTGTGCCCATTCATTGTTAATGGATATGTGAAAAACCTAAAGTGCAAAGAATGACACATCCATGACAAGATTGCATGGACACATGCACTTTCTTGTACTCTCAATGTGAAGAAATGAGTAGATGCACCTATGTTAATTTGAGGTTAATCCAATACATCATGCTCAAAGAAATAATGATGGTATGAAAAATGTATTCATTATCTCATCTCATAGCTCTTATTTCAATTCTCACCATTATCACTCAGTGAGAGCTACTAAAGCCTTCCACTTGTGGCAACCCCTCACCTAATTTGACTCGTAAAAAAAATATCATGGCCTCATTAAATATCTAATACTTCTAAGGAAATTATGAGAAGCCACATGATGGTTCATGACTTCTCACTCACCCTTATGATTGAATAAGCATGTCGCCATGCATAGGGTTAGGATAGAAGAGGGTGGTGTGGTGGGGTTTGGTGTGAGGTGGCAAAGTTGAAAAAATGTTCTTCAATCTTTGAATGGGAAATAAACATGATTAATTTTGCACTAGGAACTCTTAAAGTCGGAACATGATTAATTTTGCACTAGGAACCCTTAAAGTAGCATAATGTATATGTGAAGAGTATCGCATCCTATAGGAAATAAAAGAGTGGGGTATATAGTAGATTAGGAGAATGTGTACTATATAATTTAACAATTAGCACGATGTGAGGTATGGTATTGGTCACTAGTGTTGCTTGAAGGGCATGGTGAAGGGTGTGATATATGAAGTAGCAGTAATATCAAAACAATGATACTTATTATGACACATTTTCATTGATATCATTAGATGTATAATATGCAAATTATATTAGATAATCAATATATACATTTAATATAACTTTGTCATCAATAATATCATTAATATATAATATGATCAAGGCCATAAGGCCATGGAGCAACTTTATTGGCATAGTGATGGAGCCCCATGAAGGTGTAACTACAATGGAATATGCTAGCAATTGGCTCTACAATTACTTAGTAGATAGTGTCATAGTGGGACATGCTAGAAATTGGATAGTGTCACAATGGGACATGCTAGCAATTGGCTTTGCAATTACCTAGCAGATATTGCCATTGTGTGTTTACCTTGAGCCTTACAACCACTCTATTAGCAATTTTAACAACAAAAATGCAAGGGTATGGAACACAACCATTATAATATCTTGATGTAGTATACTCTTCTTCAATGTCCATCTCTATCTTTTATTGTGCGTAATGTTTTAAAAAGATCATGTAGTTAGTGAGTGTTCGATGTTTACATCAAAATTGTAGGTTTCACTACATCTCTCTCTCTCTCTCTCTCTCTCTCTCTCTCTCACACACACACACACACACACACACACACACATATATTTATGTGTGTTTATTCTACCTTGGATGCTTTGATCAAGAAGGGTGTTAAAATATGTGATCTCACATTTATGTAAGTGGAGGTAGGTTTTACTACGTAGACTCTTTGTTGATGGTTAAAAGGCAGAGAGAGTGTGGGAAAACTTAGAAGTAATTATAATAATTTAGTAGGTATGAGTCTTGAGTTGTGATTTCGATATCATAGATGAGATGGACTCTCTCTCTCTCTCTCTCTCTGTGACATGGCCAAGGTGTCGAACAAGTTCACAATTATGGTCAACAACAGCAATAATCCTAGGATTCGCAACAACAACAAACAGGTGGCCAGTTTAGAGGCAGTGGGAGTCAAAGAGGTCGTGGTAATTGGCAAAGGTAGCATAATGATACACAAGGCTATTTTTAATGTGGTAAGCCTGGACATGTGTGCAGGTAGATTGTGATAAGAAATAGAATGACATACAAAATGGAAAAGTGCAGCAAAACAACTATGCGTCCTCTAGTAGAAATAATGAGAGGTTGTTTGTTATGCAACATGTGGTTAATGTTGTGTCTGAAAATACTGTAGAGCAGCATGTAAGGATGATGTGTGGTATGTTGATTCAGGTGCTTCAAACCACATGACAAGCCATGGTGAGTGGTTCAAGGAAATGAGGAGTCTTGAAAGACCAGATTTTGTTGAAACAGGGGATGACACTGCTCATCTGATTGCCCATGTTGGAGATGTGTCATTGTTGATGCAGGATGGTAAGGTGACCTTGCAGATGTACTTCATGTTCCAAACATTACAAAGAATCTAGTTTTTGTTGGCCAGATGATTGAGCAAGGTTTGCAGGTCCAGTTTAACCTTGATGGTGGTGGCTGTTATGTAGAAGACTTTAAAGATAAGTGCAGGCTAGTTGCAAAAGGCAACAGAGTGGGAAGAATGTTTACATTGAATGTAAGTATACCTAAAGTGAGTGCTGCAATGTTTGCAAATGGTTCAGGAGTTGTTGCAGATACAGACATTTGGCATAAGAGAATTGGGCATGTAAATGTGTAAAGAATGAAGTCTATGCAGACTAAAGACATTGTGATAGGGCTGCCTAAGTTTAAAGTTGAAGATATGCATAAAATATGTGAAGCATGTCAATTTGGAAAGTAAACAAAGCATGTATTTCCACATGATAAAAATGTGAACAAGAATGTACTAGATGTTGTGCATTCAAATGTATGGGGTCCTGCAAAGACTATATGTCTATGGGTGGCTGTAGGGTCTATGTAACATTCATTGATGACCACACAAGAAAAGTGTGGGTGTATTTCATGAGGGAGAAGAGTGAAGTTTTCACTCATTTTTTCAGAATTTCAGAGTGATGGTTGAAAAATAGACAGGAAAGCATGTGAAGTGCCGAAGGTCAGATGGAGGGGGAGAATACTTCTCCAATGAGTTCTCTGAATTCTTACGAAAGAATGGCATCCAGAGACAATTTACATGTAGATACACTCCGCAACAAAATGGAGTTGCGGAGCGGAAAAACAAGTACATTGTAGAGATAGCACGAGCATTGATGGCAAAGAAGAATATGCTACATAGCTATTGGGCTGAGGCTATGTCTACAACAGTTTATATTATGAATAGGACTCCTACTGCAGCCATACATGATGTAATGCCAGAGGAGAAGTTTACTAGCAAAAAACTTGATTTGTCTTACCTTGAAAGTTTTTAGATGTATTGCATATGTGCATGTGCTAGATGAGTTGCATACTAAGCTCGATCCAAAGGCAGAAAAATGTGTATTTATTGGGTATTCCCTTGAGCAAAAGGGATATAGATGCTATAATCCTGCTACACGTAAATTGAGGGTAAGCAGGGATGTTGTATTTGATGAGATGAGTAGCTGGTATGCTGCTAAAAAAGATGTTGGGACTGATGTAAGTGGAAACATCATTGCACAAAATGCAAGTCAGCAATCACAGTCATTGAGTGGACTAGGAGAGTCCTCATCCAGCGGTTCTGTTGCTAGACCATGGAGTGTACCAATCTTGGAAATGTAGTTAGTTCATCACATAAAGGCAAAGAGAAAGTGGTTGAACCCCTTGGTATGCTTGATATTTCTACAGGGCATTCTCTTGTTGATAGAGAGTTTAGTAGCTTGGAGATGAGCAAAAACCAACGCTCGCTGAAGCTCTCGCTCGCCCCTGCTCGCGCTGACTACACGACCTCCCCCCCTGTTTTTTTTCGCCTTCACAGTGCTCCCCCCTCCCCCGCCTGCCATCGCGTTTACCCCCCCTCCCCCGCCTGGCTGTTCTGCGCACCCCAGCGCTGCTGTGCAGCCGCCCCCTGCTCCAGCTCCTCTTCTTTGCCCCCCCCGTCTGTCTTCAGCGCCCCGCCCCCCCTTCAGCCCGCCGGCCGTCGCCTCTTCTTCTCCCCGCCCCCCCTTCTTCGCACTGCAGCCGCCTCCCCCTAGGGTTTTTGTCCTCGCCGCCTTCCCCCCGCCTCTTTTCCTTTTCTGATTTTTCGTCCCCCCCTGGGGTTTTCTTCACTTTTTGCCTTTCGCCTTCCCCCTCCGTTCTTTGTGTGTAGCTCAGTTCCAGCAGGCTCTCCGCATTCGCTCCGCCTTCGACATAGCTTCAGACTCTGATGGAGGCTCCTCCTGCCTCGCCTCAGAGGGACTCCTCCGCAGCCCCCTCGCCCTGAGGACACCCCCATCAGGCTTTCTCTTTCGCCAGAAGAGGAAGCGAGCCTCACCGCAGAGGTGGAGTGCCTCCAGGCTCATTCCACCATCTGCCGTATAGTCGGCACTCGCCCCAGCAGAGGGGAGATCCGAGATCTTTTCCAGGCCCGCCTTCTTGCAGATGTGGGCAAGATCTTGGACGTTCAGCCTACTGGGCCGTGGATATTACCAGATTGAGTTCGAGACCGCCTAGAGCGTGGCCAAGGTCCTAGCCACGAGTCCCCTTGACATCAGGGGTGCTCAGGCTTTCTTCAGACCTTGGCAGCATGGCTTTGACCCAGCAGAAGCAGCGGCCGAGCAGGGAGAGCGCCTTTTCCATGTTACAGTTTGCTTCCGTGGACTCCGTCGGGAGTATCTTCCGCTCCTCTCTAGGCTAGCAGCATTGGTGGGTTCGGTACTAGAGACTGGCCCCACAGCAGCTTCAGTGGTGGCCAGAGCAGCTGGGCTACCTTGGTCAGAGTTTTGGTGTCTGACGTCTCCTCCCTTCCGAAGGTCATTCAGCTACCTAGGATAGGGGGGATGGATTGATCAGAGAGTGGAGTTCTCGGGGCTCCCGAACCAGTGCTTCATTTGCAGGCAGGTCGGTCATCTGGCCAAGGCCTGCCCTCGCAGGAGACCCCGACCCTCACCGCAGCCAGCAGGCCCCTGATGGCCCGCCCACAGATGCGGCTCGACAGGCAGCCGCCGCCGGGACACCTGCTCAGGCCACAGAGACCTCAGAGTGGCAGCCTGGACAGGGGCACCACCGCGAGGGAGACAGCCACAGCAGCATGCCCAGAGACCGCTGCACAGCAGCAGCCAACAGTCTCAGCATCACTGGGTTCCCGTGATTGAGGAACAGCTTTGCTCCCCTCCAGGAGGAGACCCCTACGCGACGAGGGACCAGGAGATGCCAGCACCCCCTCCTTCACCCCCCACCCCCGTCCCCCCCTACCGCCTCGCTTCCACCTTCGCCTCCTCCCGTCCCCACTCTGATTTTGGCAGCGGCTCCCTCTCCACCCCCTCGCCCCCCCTCCTCCCCCCTGCCCGCCTCAGCTCCCTGGGAGGCCCTGGCAGTCCCCTGGCGTTCACCTGCAGTCCGGAGGGCACTGAGCACCGACCTTGCTCGAGCACCACAGAGGAGACTTACCATGCCGATTCGAGCTTCACGGATATCATCTATCCGCAGTCGACTGAGTCGCCTCGGCACTAGACAGCGCTCGGAGACTTTTGATTATGCCTTCACACGGCTTTTTGGAGCAGAGGGCCCCCATGAGCCAGCACCCATCAGAGTTCATGTAGATACTCCTTTGGCCCGTGGGGAGGAGGCACTTGATTCAGCGGTGGCCTTCTCGTTCCCTCTATGTGGCCCATGCGACCGGGAGTGGACTCTAGAGCTTGCTTTTAGCACTTTAAAGACTCAGGCAATTGCGTTTTCTCATCATGTGAGCGATCTGGAGGTGACAGATGTGATGGGCCGACTACGGGAGTTGGCTCATTTTTCTTGGATCCCGGGAGTGTGGATGCCTCAGGGATTCATCATTTGGTCATTCGCATAGTGGCATACCTAGCACGCGACCCTGGATATGTATGTATACACGAGGTTGCTCTGTCTGAGCGGGAGGCAGTCGTCGCCATGGGACACAGCCCCCACTGGCGCCTGATCCGTGATTCTTGCAGCACACCGGCGGGTGGGCAGATTTGCAGCCGCTTGGATGGGGACTATTCTCCATCCAAGCCGCTTGCGAAGGCCCGCCATACGGCTGAGACAGCATCCACCTCAGCAAGTCATCCATGAGGATCATCTCATGGAATGTACAGCGCCTTGGCGGAGCACATTATATACGCTATCGTGGTTGCTTGAGGCAGGAGCTTTAGAGATGCCTGGTTGGTGGCAGCATTGATATTTTGATGATGCAAGAGCACCAGTTGGGTGAGAGCAGGATCCGGAGATATGGTTCGGTGATGCCTGGTAGATGGGACACCTTTTGGTCTGCAGGGTTTGGTCCTTTGGGTGGACAGGGAGGAGTATGCATGGTCATTGCAGATGTATGGCGGCGGCGGCAGGCCATTGTGGATCGCGAGGGATCATTGTGCCTGGTAGAGCATAGTATGTCATTCTGAGGATGCATGATGAGCTATTGGGTGTGCTCAACGTCTATGCGCCCAACCATGCTAGTGGCAGAGCAGAGTTCTGGACCCAGGTTACAGATGCATTGCCAGAGGCCGCTTGGTGTGTTGGGGGTGACTTCAACATGCTTGAGGACCCGGCTGATAGGGTGGGAGGCAGTCATGTTACAGTGCACGGCACGGAGCTTGCAGCTTGGGAGCGATTTTGCATGTCACTGAGGATCACTGATGCATGGCAGCATGGAGCCTTCTCTCGCTCTCAGGATAGTCTTAGTTTCTCTCGGTCGGATCGCCCGCACACGGAGGGACTAATCTATCACGGATTGATCGCTTTTATGTGGGCGACTGGTTAGGGGAGCGAGGGGGCTCCATTGGCATTCTCGTTGGCACCTCATTTTCAGATCATGCGCCAGTTATTTTGACACTTGAGGAGAGGACACGGGAGCCCAGCTTGCAGTTGAGGATCCCAGAGAGGGTACTTACAGATCCTAGTCTCACCGAGGACATTGAGAGGATCTGGCATGATAATCAGTGCTCTGACCAGGATGCAACAGGCCAGTGTGCCCAGGGACTCATCGAGCTTAGCTCTTTTCTGCACGCTGCAGCTTTGACACGACTGGGAGAGATTCGCGAGCGGGAGCAGCGGCTGAGACGCAGCCTTGCTTCGCTTCAGCGCCTTCAGGAGCAGCAGCCTGCATCATGTGAGTGGGTGGCGTCCCAGCTGAGCCAGACACGCCAGGAGGTTTGAGAGGCAGAGGAGCAGAGACATGAGTTTTACTATCGTCGCCGGGCCTCTCAGTGGACGCAGCTTGGGGATAGAGTGACTAGGGAGTTTTTTGAGATTACTGGACCTCGCCATGCTCGAGCAGGAGTTCGTTAGCTTGGGAAGCCGGACGGGTCTGTAGCTACCGAGCCCGGGGAGATCAGAGCCATTGCCACTGGGTTCTATAGAGACCTGCTTTCAGTGGAGCCAGCCACTGAGGCTCGGGATGCTTGCAGACAGACGGTGTGGGCCCATGTGCAGAGGAGGGTCATAGATCGTATGCGTACAGTCCTTGGTGCGCCTCTTTTAGAGGTTGAGCTTGCTGAGGCCTTGAGGGTCCTGCCGCGCCATAGTTGCCCAAGGGAGGACGGGCTGACACCTGCCTTTTTTATGCGCTATCGGGACCTTTTGGGGCCAGGCGGTTCGCATAGAGCAGGGTCATATGCTGGGTTCTCGGCCTTGTCTAGCCTGGGGACCTTTGGCGGGCTGGCCCAGCACATAGCTTTGGAGACTGGTAGGCCTTCTGCAGTCTACCAGAGGAGATCCAGGTGGAGAGGCTGAGTCACTTCAGAGGGGGGTTGATTATGAGGGATGACATTCAGGAGGCACTCACAGAGGAGTGGTTCACGCCTATCGAACTAGTGGCCCCACGGTGGATGGGAGCCTTTACACAGTTGGAGATCCCGATTGCTGTCAGAGCTTGCACTGAGGATGGCAGATGCCTCTACTATGAGATTCAGGATGAGGGCAGACTTCAGAGAGTGGAGGTGGAGTCGCCTTTGGTTGCAGAGTGCACCTTTCGCAGGATACGGGTAGTGGCCGTCACTTCTCGAAAGTGGCATATTGACCTAGACCCTGCAGATGTGCTCCCGGATTGGTGCATATGGGCATATGCAGCGCGCCCCTTGGCCCGGCTATAGTGGGACCCTTGTGAGTACGAGTGGCATGATCCTTATGCATCCCTTGAGGCCACAGAGATTACCTTTTTTCAGTATACTGTTCGGTTGGGACGGCATATTTTGACGGCGAGGAGGATGGTCTCTCCAGAGCGGGGCACGGGCGGCTACAGGGACTCTCACAGGAGTTTCTGGAGGATTTTTGGGCCTGGCTCTGGGCTAGTCGACAGGCCCACAGGATTTCGACTTTCTAGTGGCTGGTCGCCCCCACAGGGGCTCAGCAGTTGGCACCTGGCTTGTCTACAGCGGTCTTCCGACTGCCTGCGTCTGATGCGGCCACCCTATGGAGACACAGAGACATTGCCTTTGGGACTGCCCTCAGGCGCAGCAGATTTGGCTGCGGATGCTACGTATTCTGGCCCCCCTCTCTCCAGAGGGTACGTATACGTGGAGTGCCACTGCTTGGTCGACTTCGTCAGGGCCTACTATGGGCTATGAGACGGAGCAGGACAGCCAGGCCATCAGATTCATTAGGGGCCAGCCTCGACTTGTTCCTTCACCGAATTTCTCGTCCGCCAGCTGGACACAGGAGAGGGATCTACGATGGGAGCTCCTCAGCAGCATCACCATCTGGTTCACCTGGTTTCAGGGCCTTTGAGAGGAGACTGGAGCCACCAGCAGAGATTGTTCGGGGGATTGGCAGGAGTTGATCCACACCTTGTGAGGACAGTACGACCGCATTCGGATGAGGCGATCTTGCGGCGCCAGGCCTTTCACACCACCTGGCGCAGCGGCCCCCCTTCTATACCCTTCACGCGGGGTCCCCCCGCCGCTGGCACTACAGGCCACCTGTTTGGCTTTTCCCCCCTCCTATTGTATGATATAGCCATTCAGTTCTTTGTACTGATACTTGTACTTTCAGCACCTAGGGAGAGTCTCCCTGGCTGCCCTGCTTTGTTCTCTACTCTGTTTTTCTTGTGAGCAAGAGAGGATCTTAGCCCTACGGGTGTTTTTTATAACTAATGAAAGGATCTTTTCTCGGAAAAAAAAAAGCTTGGAGATGAGCCTTGATGAGGAGCTTGGGATTCCAGCAATGAGGACACCTGGTGTGAAGAAGGCTATGGAAGCCATGAATGCAAAGTTACGAAGATCTAGAAGAGTCAAAAACCTTATGCAGAGGTTGACTTATGATGGTTATGTGGCACATCACTGTGCTTATATGGCAAAAGTTATGCAGGTTGTAGAACCAACATGTTTTGATAAGGCTATTGGGACAAAACTATGGATGAGGAGATGGATGTATTATATGGAAATGGGACTTGGGATTTGGTGCCATTGCCTAAAGGCAAGAAAGCTATTGGCTGTAAGTGGGTGTATAAGGTAAAACATAATAGTGATGGTAGCATAAGCAGGTACAAGGCTAGATTGGTAGCCAAAGGATATGCGGATGAGATTGAGCATGTGAAAAGTCTTCTCAAAAGGAAATTTGAGATGAAGGTTTTGGGAGATCTACGCTACTTTTTGGGAATTGAGGTCATTCGCACACTTGATGGTATTTGGCTGTCTCAGAGACAGTATGTATTGGACATGTTGTCCAAGTATGGGATGGCTCATTATAAGCCAATCTCGGTGCCATTAGATCAAAATGGCTTAGTGGGGATACAGGTTATGTGTTAGAGGATCCCACTATGTACAGGAAGATTGTGGGGAGTTTGATCTATGTCACGAGATCAGCAAGCCAGATTTGAGTTACACTATTGGCTTAGAGAGCCAGTTTATGCAGGTTCCACACAAACCACATCTTGATAGTGCACGACACACACTTTGGTATTTGAGGGCCACTGTTGATTATGCATTTTTTTCTTATAGTAGGTGTACCATTTTGGAGCTATATTGGTACACATATGCAGATTGGGCAGGTAGCATATCAGACAGGAGATCTACCAGTGGATTTATGTTTTCATTTTAGGGAGTGCTGCTGTGACATGAAGCAGCAAGAAGTAGCCCACACTTGCCTAGTCGAGTATAGAGGCATACAGAGGAGCTATCGGTTGTTGGCAGCGTGTGAGGTAGCTAGGTTACGCAAGTTACTTGTGCTGATTTGGGGTTGCATGTGTGGAGAGAAAGGTTGTCATATATTGTGACAATCTTAGCAGTATACAGTTGGCCACCAGGAACTCAATTTTCCATGCACGGACAAAACAGATTGAGGTACATTACCACTTTATCAGGGAGAGAGTCTTAGTAGCAGGTGACATCGACTTGGCCTATGTCAGCACACAGGATTAGGTCACTGACATCTTCATGAAAGCCTTGGGAGTTGAGAAGCTCCATATATTTTGACATACGCTTGGAGTTCATGAGCTGGAGTTGAGCTTGAGAGGGAGTGTTGAAATGTCAAGCTTAACATGAGCTGACACTCACGAGGCGCCTGTATGACCATTCAACATTTACATCACTGGTGGGTTTGGTAGTAGCTGGCACCGACATATCTTCGCCAGACATTCTACAACTGGACTACACCAACTAGTCCACACCTACCCACTCCACTTAGTGTGTTAACATTATGGACCGCTTATATATACTCTATTATGCGTGTTAGTCACTTTATCTTCTTTGTAGACCTCTTTTGTTGTGTGAAGAAGAAGAAGAATTTTCAGCCTCATGTGTGTATGCTTGCAAGAGCTCAAGCTCTTTTCTCCCCTACATCTTTTCACAATGTGGCTAGGGTTGTACACAAGCTTTTAAAACGGCAAGAAGGCGAAGGACCATGAGGATCTCTAAACTAAGCACATTATACATGCATGTGCATGTGACGCCTTAGCACCCTTCTTGGTTGAATTGTTCAACATTGCCATATGCCAAGGTATTCCCCCATCTTGGGCCACCAATACTTATAATTCTAGTCCACAAAGCTGAGGATGCCTTTGATACCAACAACTATTACACCATCATGATTGGGCATACCTTAGCCAAATTCTTTGGTTTAGTCCTAGACGCCGAAATCAACAACGAGCCAAGGGGCCATTGGGATTTAGGAGATCTTTCTCAACATTAGACCACATCTTCACTCTCAAAGCTATCATTGAGGAGGCCGAGCATAAGGGCAAGTGTGTTTATTGCTATCTTGTGGACTTCTGTAAAGCATTTGAGAGTGTACCACGGGCTCATCTTGTGTGTTTTAGACTTGCAGTAGATGCAGAACTATGGTGCATCACAAGCCTCAGTTTCCTGTGTGCATCCTCCAGTGTCTTTTGCTTCTCATGGTTTTACCATTGGGCAAATTGGACGGAAGGCTTGGGTGCATGGTTAGGGGTTGGATGGACCATAAGGCAGGTGTGTGTATTGTTGTTTTGTGGACTTCCACAAAACATTTGACAGTGTACCACGAGCTCATCTTGTGTGTTTTAGACCATTGGGAAAATTTGACAAAAGGCATTGGTGCATGGTTTTAGGGGTTGAAGGCATGGAGGATAAGTGCTGATAGGATTGGTTGCACAGGATGCAAGCGGAAGTAGATTTGGGTTTGGTGGTGGTTTGTCAATTGGACTATTCAAGCACTGTACCTGTAAACCATCCTAATTGTACCATCTCTACCCTCCATGGCAAGAAGCCAAAATAAGCAGTAAAAGGACGGTGAAGTGGTTACCCACACTTATTGATTTGTCGAGAAGATGCTAAATTTGGCAATGTGTTGTGATCGTCGCTTGTCGGAATGTTGCTGGTAGTGGCCAAATGTTGTCTTATTTGCACCGACGACTTCTTGCCGCCAGTGATGGTGTGTTGCCTTGTTGCCAACATCGATGTTGGTGTGTCACATAGTGGCTTGCAGCTACATCAATAGTTGCATTGACTTTGAGAGGTTGATGGGCCAACGTCACAGTCTTCTTACTATAGCGAGGGGGCTTGTACCTATGCCGACAGGTATTGGTTGCCTTGGTAGGTGGCTGATATGTTGGTGAATTTCTTGAGGGTTCTTGTCAAAGAGGTGGGGGTTGTCGTATAAAGGGAGAGGCCACCTCAATGTTGTTGCAGGAAGTCGGGGACCATTCTTGCTCTTTCACACTCTTTCTCTATCCCTTAGGCATGCCATGGAGAAGAGACACCGTTATAAGTAACGTGGGATGGTACATCCACATCATAAAGGCTCTTCCTTGGATGGGCACTAGCTACTGCTATTTTGGAGTTGAATTTCAATGATTTCTCAACACTAAATGTCCTCGAATTGTCTAAAATGCCTTCCTGTTTAATGTTATAGCCAGCTTGTGACTTAGGACTAGCATAGCCTCCCATTGGCCTCCTCAAAGTGTGACTTAGGACTAGCATAGCCTCCCATTGGCCTCCTCAAAGTGTGAGCTTCAAAAGACATTTATATTAATAGCCAAGGCATCATGTATCTACTTATACTGATCATCTATGTCTAGTGCAATCAGTGCTAGCAACATGCGATGAACTACATGTTGCCTTGCTCCAATCGAATATATATGATGACTAGCTAGACCTCCCATCATTAATCTACAAAAAGTGGAAGCTGCATACCATATCTTATCATGATAGCATCTTGATGCCGAGTTCAAATAAGCTTGGTGGAGGTAAAAGTCTATGATAGCATACCATATCTTATCATGATAGCATCTTGATGCCGAGTTCAAATAAGCTTGGTGGAGGTAAAAGTCTATGGAGAAAAGGACCATATTAAAGGGTCCCCCCAAGTCTCCTTATGAGCATTCAGTCTAGAGAATCTAGTCATTAGAAACAAGTGTGTCAAAACTAGCAACTTGAGGCTAGCTTTAAATTCCTCCAAAGCACGATCTCTTATGGGGCAAGCTGTAGTGATTTCTTGCACAAAGCGTTTCGTTTCACAAAGTAGGTCATGGAAATAAGTAATAGATAATATACATGACACATAACAACGTATAGGACAAGAAAGTATGTCCAAAACACTATAACGCGATATGGCTACATCAAAAAAAATCGTAATTCATTCTTTGCATCGTGGTGACTTGTCAGACATTGCCTTTTGTTTGACCCAATATCTAATGAACGTAGGTAAAACAACATGATATATATGATTGAATATAACATTTAAAACATTGCCTTTTGTTTGACCCAATATAATCTAATAACACCTATGACAATAAAATAGGTCCAAATCACTACATCGCGATAGAGGCATATCAGACCTAATAATCATATCCTCAACGCGCTGTAGTGATTTCTTGCACAGAGCATTTCATTTCACAAAGTAGGTCATGGAAATAAGTAATAGATAGCATACACGACATAGAACAATGTATAGGACAAGAAAGTATGTCTAAAATGATATAACGCGATATGGCTATATAAAAAAAAATCATAATTCATTCTTCGCGTCGTGGTGGCTTATCAGACATTTCCTTTCGTTTGACCCAATATGAACGTAGGTAAAACATGATATATATGATTGAATATAACATTTAAGACCAGGAGTGATTGCTTGATAACTTACCAAAGAATGCAAGGAAAATGTTGAAGTGATGGACGCTTGCTTGATAAATCATAGAGATGGTGTAGATGAGGCACGGCAGAGGAATACATGCAGCTGAAGAAGGCAGAACGAAACGAGGACAAAAACAAGGACACTTGACATTTACCGAGGATGAGTACCACATTTACCGAGGACAAGCACGACACACGTGTGAAAGAGCATGTGACACGTGTCATCATATGTGCGCAGAGCACATGATGTGCCATCATGCATGTCTGCCACGTGTACAGACCGTTAGTTTTCGTGGATAAAGGTGACCAACATTCATTATTCTTTGCTTCTTGCTCTCGTGCAATTTTTCTCGCAGTCATCTCGTGCAATTTTTCTCTCAGTCATCACCTTCACCCTGCTTCTTGCTCTCCTACAGTCAACTTCGTTGGTTGCTTCTTGCTCTCCTACAGTCAACTTCGTTGGTTGCTTCTTGCTCTCCTAGTGAATTTCGCGGTATGTTTTTGGTATGTTTTTGAATATTTTCGTGGTTCAATTTGGCCGAAGTTGTATAATTGTTTTATAAATATTCCATCAAAGATTGTTGCTTATAGATTTTTAAGAATTTAATTTATTTCTCCCAAATATGTCATCAAATCACTACAACGTGAAGAGGAATCTCGGTGAGAACTAACGTACCCATATCGCGTTGTAGTGATTTTGCCCACAATGGTAATTTGCTTGCATAAATTGAAAGCACTACAACGCAAGAAGAGGACTCTCTCAAGCATATCGCGTTATAGTGATTTGTCCTACTGTCGTTCTTTTTTTACTTTTTGAAAGATTTCATCATTTAGATTTTTAAGAAATTAAATTTTTCCTTACAAATAATTGATCAAATTACTACAGCGCGAAGAGGGGAGTCGGTGAGAACTCTCCCACCCATATCGCGTTATAGTGATTTGTCCTACTCTCGTTCTTGTAGTGATTTTTCTTACAATCGTCATTGCCTTTGAAATATTGCATCAAATCACTATAATGTGAAGAGAGGGCTCCTTGGGAATTCTCCCACACGTATCGTGTTGCAGTGATTCTGTCACATTTTTCCTTACAATTTTATTTTCTCATTAATATTTCATCAAATTACTACAACCGACTAGAGATGTCGATGAGATTTCTCCAACGCTTATCGCGTTATACTGATCTTGGCTAATCCTTTATTATCTTACAGAGAACTTTCGTCGTCCTGACATATTTCCTAGCAACTTGTAGATGGAACCTTTTGAGATTAAGGTTGAGTCTGATGCTGGCCTTCAAGAAACCCCAGATGAAAAGTTATTCAACTTCTTGTATAAAGTTCGACAGCATCATCGCCATCCTGAAATCTCATGCATGTTTAATTTCAATTTCTCCATCGAAGACATGATCGTTTCTGCTTGTTCGTATCTTGAGGAGAAAGGGCAGCAATTTCAGCAGATCACTTTGAGTGGTACAGTCATGTTTGATGGCATCCAATACGTACACATGAATGATATTGTGCCGTCAATAACCCTGAGACAAAAGTTGAACAGGGATGTTTTAAAGGTGCCAGATGATAAGAAGAAGACACATAGTAAGTGTTTCATTCACAATCGCAAGTGTCGTCTCGTTTATTACCACTATGGATTTATCTGCTACCTGCATGTGCTGCTTGAGGATGAAGAAGTTGCAAATGAAAAAATTGAGGAGAAGCCAGAGGAACCTCCAAGAGCGCAGAAGATGAAGTTCAAGAGATTGCGGAGGAGATAAACTTGGCTGTAGAGAGGGACTTAAGTGAGCAGTTGGATATTGATGCGCTCAGAAGAGAAGACACCTTAGTGGCTACAGGTGACGAGCAGTCCTTTATGATAGAGGAAGCAGGGGACATTCCAACCCCACTACTCCCCACATTTTCAATTGGTAACAAAGAATATTTGTTAATTACAAATATTCAAGCTCTCTTTGACATAAGGGAAGACTATTGTCTGGCCATCATTGCACAGAATCTTGAGGAAGATGAAGATTTTGTGGATCCAAATTTGGATAAGTATCTCTTATTGGATTCAAATGTCAAGGACAGTGAGTTCCATTCTGCTGCTGTGCCACATTATCCATGATGTACAAGGATGCAAAAAGCTATGAATCCAACCTTCCCATTGAAGGGGAATTTCAGGCTATTCAGCAAAGACTTAATATTTCACACATGGGAAGGGAAGGGGCGTCCTCATCGACAGTCCAAGACACTAACTCAACAATCAATATATGGACAAATGATTTACTTGTTAATGACAAAAATCAAAAGGTGTGTTTACTTATTAATTACTTTTTATCATGCTGAGTAGCTTATTCTATTTGTTGTGATGGCTCCTCAACAATATTGTTTTGCAGCTAGTTGTGTTTGAGGATGAGTTTCTCGGTCGTCTCGCTGTGGAGTTGGCAAATGCGTGGGAGGACTCAAAAATGGGGACTCAGCACTGGCATAGTACATAAACCGATTGAAGTTTCCACAATTCATTATATTCGACAAGAAATTCTCGAAAGACAATGCAAAATTTCCTTTGTTTACAATCAAGACATTATCCAGATACCTTGGGGCATATCCCGTCAAGTGGAATGCAGACAAAGCCATGCTTTTGGAGAAGCAGTTAGCATTGCGAATCTTTGGGCAGGGCCCTGGAGTCTATTCACTAAGGAGTAAATATTACTTAGCCTATACTGTTTATGGATTGGCATGTGGGATTAAGGATCCCAATATGCTAAGTGATTATGGCAAAAGGGAGCTTCTGAGATTCACAAAACCGAGGGTTCCTCCAGTTTACCAGTTTTTACAGGATGTTACAGAGCCATCTTCAAAAAGGGCAAGGCTTCATGCACCCGAGGATATTAGTGAGCAGGTTAAGGAGTAGTAGTATATTCCTATCTCTTGTAATAATATTCTCTCTCGTGTAATGTCATGACAGTTTTGCACATGATCATTTCTGAATTTGAAATGTTAATCATGGATCTATGGGTATCCAAATCTTTCCATTTCTTTGTTTCGTTACTCGCCATTCTACATGCTTAATACTTGCAGATCTCCTCCATATATGTTTCGTTACTCGCCATTCTACATGCTTAATACTTGCATTAGATCTCCTCCATATATCTTGTTTTCTTTCTTTATTCACAAGTTTTACTGCTTGATTAATTTGGGATGCTTTGAACTGCTGCTTCTTTTTGGCTTTGTGTACAAGCTTCCTATATGTCCACTGATGTAATTCCTCTAAACTGTTAGCTTTTTCTACTCCTCCACCATGTCTTGTATGATAATGTGTTTTCTCCATTTCCTAGGTTAACCATATAGATAAACTACCATACTTCTTTGCAAACCAAGGGGTATGATGGTATATAATATGCTTTAAGAGAATAACAGAATACATTAATTAGTATATTTTTTAATATACAGTATAAAAACTAGTTCAATGCATAATCAATCTAATACCATATAGTGGGTGATGTGTTGATCCATTCATGCATCAATCATTGATCTCTTGAACTCATCTAGCACTGTTTGAAATATCTCATGGTCCTCCTTCGTTTACACTTTCTTGTCACATAACTTAAACATAGTGTCTAGATATTTCCACACCTTGGCTTTCCATGTTCTTGCTTGACCATTGTCTGCATGGTCTACTACTGCATTGTGAACGCACTTCCATCTGTTGTATTTTACGATATGCACCTGATCGTCTTCTTCTACGACCTTCTGGTGTTGGTTCAAATAGAAACCTTCTTACTTTAACACCCCCAATAGAAGGTTTCTTAGGTACATTCTTCCCATCCTTAGACCTTTTTTCATCTTGTTCAATTTTTTCATGTCCACCATGCAAACCAATGTCTTATAGAACTTTCTCTAGTGCTTTGATGGATGTAACCTTTGCTGTATTGGGCTGTAGAGTCCATGCAAAACATATCTATAAAAACAAGAGTTTTTCAATGATTCTGCAAAGAGCATGCATTGTACAAATGTGGACACTTGACAATGGAATATTGAGAATTGGCTTGAAGTTTGGGTCTTTCATGTGCCTATCCGGTGCCTTCTTCCAATACCTCTTATCAGACACCTTTGTACTGCACATGCAATATAAGTAGGGACTTTTTGAATTGGCACCCTTTGACACATTGTGCATACATTTCAGAGTTTTAAAATCACCCGCCATATGCCACTCCACCTTATATTGTCCCATACCTTCCACATCCAAGATTTTACCATTTCTCGTCGCTCGCTGATGATCTCGGGTATCAATGTCTTATGAAAGACCCAATGTAGAACATCAAAATTCTCTGATTCTACCTACAATACATAAGAAACATAGGAATGCAACACCTATTAGTGTTTTTTATATGTAATTCTTTTTTCACAAACATATCCGAGTCTAATAAATTTTACCTCAAACGATCCCAATGACAATATATTGTTTTCATATTGAACACTAAACCATCTAGGATCATCTTTTAGAATAGATGTATTAAGTGCCCTATTCATTAGTGTGATGGTGGTAACCCTTTCTAACTTTCTCTCCTTTACAATTTGACACTCATCAAGCTTTAGCACAAATTTGAGGACACCATCACATTCTTCAAGAGTAACTTCAAACAACTGAACAGCATATGATTGTAAGGCCTCCAAGTCGTAGAAAATATTATTGTATCTATTGTAGACCACATCTCCTATTGGTGCAGCATAGGTGTCTTCAATATGAAATGGGGTTCCTAGTGCTTACAGTACCTCTTCGTTTACTTTTTTACGCATTTTTTTTACCAAAGAAGGATTTGGCAATAATGATCCTTTCATACTAGAATCCTTCATCTTTTCCTGCAAAGTCTTATAAATGGCTGAGTACCCTCTGTGTGATATACCAGCCTCATCAAGTATTGCGTGGATGTCGTGTGGATTGAGTTGATTATCTTTGAAAAAGTCGTCTATTTGCTTTTCTGATACCTTCTTATATTTCTTCTCGTTCATCAATGCTTCTGCATACTGGCGATCTAAAAGAAGACTTAAATGTGCGCCAGAAGGTTCTGTCGTTGATTCTTTATCAAGGTGCAATAATGATCTGATATCATATTGAAATGTCAAAATTAATATACATGAACATATGCAATAATGATTGCTATTCATAAAATATCACAATAGAAACAATAAACCAGTTAATAGAAAGGAGCTTACTTGATTGCATGTATTCTCTTCTTGATGCCACCACCTCCTAGCTTCATTTGCTCAATATCCCTTAGTTTTTTATCGTTTACGGAGACCTAATGAGTTCTGCTTATGTCTTAATTCAGACATTTATTTTTCAAGCCCTGAAATGGTTTCTTTATTGCTTAATAACTTTTGCACACAATGCTCCATGGTTTTCTTCAAATGAATGTTCTCCTTCTCAAACAAATCTCTTTCTAATTTAAGAACATTGCTTGTTGCTTCCAAATGATGTGTATATCCTAAGAGCCCATTATAGCCATCTCTAACAAAGTTAAGCAAAGATCTGTCGTATTCCTAAATGGGGGGGTGGAGTTTCTAAAAGGGTCTTTTGGATATAACCTCCCATCAATCCATAAATCTATGTTTTTCTTCCCTTGCATCCTCAACATTTCTTTAGAAGCAGTACACAAAGTATTAAGTTTATTTCTCTTACTTAGAGGTTCATATTCATGTTCAAGCTCGATGTGCAGGTTGTAAATATATCTTTTCTCTATATTCCTCCTTGCTCTTGATCCCTCTGCCATCCTCCTGATTCTCTTTGTATTCCTCTTTGCTCTTGATTAGTAGAAAAATCTGAATGGAAAGAGAAAGGTGCCAAAATAGTAAAAAGAAGTAAAGAGTCCAACTAATTTGCAAGAAAAACCTTGATTTTAAAGGTACCAATACCTGCAAACTTTGATATGTAATAACTTTGAAATTTGAGGTAAAGTTTCTTGTAGGGAGGGAAGTCAAAAACCTTCGAAATTTGAGGTGAAATTTCTTGCAAGGAGAGAACTCGAACTATTTTTGGATGATCCTTGGTTCAAGTTTCAAGAAATATTCTATTTCGGCTTGAACGTAGAGATTTTGAGATATAAGCCATTAAACTTGGAGAATTGACCAATTCATTGTTCACATAGTATAGTACATGAATAGATTGAAGACTTTGAGAATTGGCAATATTCTATCATTTTTATGTACATTTAAGAATAAAAATATATCTTCTACATCTCAAGAAAATGCCAAGAGAAAATACGCCAAAATCAATTTCACCTTATTTTTTAGGCTTTTTGGATTATCTCTCTCTACGCTTAGTTGGCACTTCTTAGAGGGCCCAAAGTTGAGTCCAAAATTCCCCTAATGTAAGGGCGGGAAATAAGTGATCATAAGGGGAAGAGATGCTTCTCCTCCAGCTGGCCGCTCTATGAGGAGAAGGCTATCTCATACATGGGGAGGGGGGGGAGCAACCACACAGGATGTCTATAATGCTGCCAAAGAAAGAGAGTGATTTTTCTCGACCAAAAACTATCCCAAAGCCTCTTCTAGAAATCTAAAAGGAAGCGTTGTGATAGGCCTTGAGACTACCAGTGTGCTACTACTATCGGTGTGCCATCTATCTCACGCATCTAGATCTTGCGGCCAAGCCAAACTGTATATACAAAGAAGGGGGAATCCACAGTCTCCTCCCAATCTGTGGGATCATGCCAAGTCCACTCTCTTGGGTCCCACTACAGCCGTGCGTGAGAGGTTGGCACTCCCAAATCCATAGTCGCCATAGTTTCTCCCTGGCCATCTTGGCCGATGAGAGCCTCTCTAGCATGGCACCTATCATCATAATCTCATTGAAGGTAGAATGAAGGCCACCTTCCATGAGGTTCCAATGGTGAAGAAAAAAGGAGACTGGAAGCCCATCTACCCCCAGGCATTTTCCCCTGGGAAGTGTCGTCAACTGCCTCCGCCAACTCCTCAACAGTAAAAGGTGTCAAAAAGAATGCTCGAAGAGAGAGGGGAACAACCTCCCTCATATGCCGCTAGACCCTCTCATGTGCTTCCATCACCTATGGAGATACTAGGGCACCAGTGAGAGGAGGGATCAAAAAAAGTATGTGGCGATGGCTCTCACCTGGGGGGGTCTGAAACAATAGCTCCATCCTAGCCATGCAACCTCTGCAAATATCGTCTCTCCTCTTGTGGAGGCCAGCTATCTCAAAGAAATCCCCAGTGATGCTATCACCTGCCTGAGTCTAGAAAGAGGCCCTAGCATGATACCTGTACTGCACCTTCCTCTCCTCTATGGATTTAATCTATGTGCAAGTGACGGCAAGATGACTCTCAATCCACTAGCTACCTGGGGACCTCTCCTGAAGCCGCTGTAGAGAGGCAAGACTCCTTCGCAAACTCCTCTCCTGCTCTCGGAAACCCTCTAATCGGCTCTAGGCTGTGCCTCCTGCAAGAAACTACTGATCTCCCCTAAGCCCTCATCCACCATATGCACAGTAGATCCTGAAAGAAAATCCAAACCTGGGCATATTTGCTCTATCCTGCTTCAAATATCTGGTTCCTAAATGAGGTTGTTGTCCCGGATCCTCGAGCTCATCTATCTATCATGCCTCCAGGGATCCTCTATAAGGACAGAGTAACCGAGGCATGATTTGAAAATTTAGTGCCTGCAAAAATACCAACCATACCCCCTCAGGTTGCAAGCCCACTCATACACGTAAAATCTATCAAGTCTAGAGAGGTTAGGGCCGGTGCTCCTCCTGTCTGATCTCGAGAAGAGAAGGCTCCCAGAGCTATGCCCAAACTCTGGAAGATGCCATGGATCCTATCCCCTAACTACAAGAATCATCTCCTCCGAGACTGAGTACTCTACTCTGTGCCACCCCCAAGTCTGTCCTCTACTGCCTCTATCATGTTGAAGTCACCACCCAAGCACCAAAAGTCATGAGGGAGGGCTTGTCTAACTGAGCTCCAAAAAAAGGCTCTACCTGCAAGAGCAACGTTTGGAGCATAAATGTTGAGGAAGCCAACACTATCCTTCTCGATAGTAATGGTAATCCATTGTGCACGCCCGGGGATAATGACTCCTGAGTCAGATACTGTCGGAAGCAACTACTCACACTAACTGAAATACACACCCCTCCCTACGTCCAGAGGGGAAGAAAGAAGGGGACCAGAAAGTGTTACTCTTGGGTGTGGAAGAATCTTCCCACATCTGCGGGTCCGTCCCTCTAAGAGGTGATGCTTATGGAGTAATAAAATGTCTATGGGTCCCCCAACCATGGCTCTTTGGAGCTCGCCTCATAAGACACCTCATCTATGAAAGCACTGAGGCCCCCTAAACCTTGAACGTTCCACATAATGATCTACATATCAGTCTCTGTGTGATGCAGCACTAGTGAAACTGCCCTCCACTCGAAGAGTCTTGGACAAGGGTTTAGAGATGGGGAATAATCACAATCCGTGCAGGGCCGACCCCGGTGGGCACTAATCATGTCCTCCATGTAACTCTGCTCTGCGCGAGCATATGCATGCTTCGGACTCCATCTATTAAGATAGAGGTATCTATAAGAGATTGCTGAATAGAAGTATGCATGAAGACAAAAGGCAACACCTCCAGACTAGAGGCTACCATCTCCCCATCCTGGCCTTGATGAGCAGAACCTCTAAGCTCCATCCTAGCCAAGGGCTAGAAATAGCTTAGAATGTCAGTGATGGAAGATCTTGAAGGTGCTAGGAGAGCTTGACTGCCTGGCCCTAGATGGGAGCTACTACCATCTTGGTATCCCACTCTGTCTCCGGGGCTGCACTGAAGGGGAAAGAAAAGATTATCGCGCCATTATCTGGTGTAGAGGGCCTGGAGTGGTGAAAAACCACACATCCAAACAGGGGCTATTGTCTTCTCAAAAATATTGATCCCTTCCGTTGGCAGACATCGGAAGAAACTATAATCCACTAGTTGTCCCAGGATCCTGGGAGCCCCACCTAGGGACTCCAGTGGAAGATCCCTCATGGGGGAAGCTGCAATGGTCATCTCTACCGGCTTAGAGAACCAGTGTATCAAACAATGGACAAATCCAGCCGGCTGCCTCTGCTCTGGTGACGAGAGTGCTTTGGAGATGCGCAAAGGTGGGGGGGGGAGGGAGGGGGAACCGTGGCGGGTGAAGTAGGTGACAAAGCTAGGAGAGGAGGGGGGAAGGAGGTGAGGGGCGGTGAGGGAGGTGGTGAGGGAGGGTGGAGGGGTGGAGTGGTAGGGGAAGGGTGCTGTTGGGAGAGATCCATTAGAGAGGACGATTGCAGGGATGGGTTCACCGGGGGTTCTGAGAGGCCAGTCGGCCCCCTAGAACACGAGGGAGTGGGGGGATCTCGACGAGGTATCGGTTGCCATACTGGTGGGACTAGAGGGACCCTCTTCAGGGCTGGCAAGGGCGCGTCACTAATGGGAAAATCTTGAGATAAATGCTCATAACAGTTCTCTGACAGAACATAATCCTCTTGAGATCTACGATCTTGGCGTGTGCGCGACAGCAACGCTCAGCTCCGGTGGTCGTCTGCCAGCCGGGGCACAGGCCAGCCGTCCGCCATTCTCCAATGGCTGGGTCATCTGGAGTTGGGGCCTGGGCTCTGTTGCCTAAGGGCCAGCCTCTCTCCTTGCCCCCTAATGCGAATTAGCATGAGAAACAGGGGGAGGAACAAAAGGGGGTGGCTTCCTGGCTTGCCTCACCGGCCAGTTTGCCTATAAATGAAACATTGGCCTGGGAGGCCTGAATACTCCAACACTGTTGTATAGGGTTGCCCCAGAGGCTAGGAAGAGATACACAATGCGATATAGACTCTAGCAAGGCCACACAAATGCGGAGAGATGGAATCCCAGCTGCCCACACGAGGATTGAGGCACCAGTGGGAGGAACTCCATCACTCTCCTGATATTCCATTGTTTGGATCACATAATTTCAGCATAGGGAATTCAGATGGATCCTGTGAATGTAGAGGCAATGCTTAAGTGGCCTCATCCGGAGGAATTACAAATATTTCTTGGGTTAGCATGGTTCTATCATAAATTCATATGAGATTATGCTAAGTTAGTGGTTCCTATGATGGATCAATTAAAGGCTAAGGGTCACAACTTTGTTTGGGGTGCTAACCAACAACAAAGTTTTGATCACCTTAAGTTTGCCATAGCTACTGCACCTGTGTTGGTAATAGTAGATCCTAATCCACCGTTTGTGGTTGAAACGGATGCTAGTGACCATGCAGTTGGTGTTGTCCTTCTTCTAGGAGAAATACGGGTAGCGTTTTAGAGCAAGAAGTTGGATAGAGCTTAGCAGAATTATTCTATGCATGAGCATGAGCTTTATGCCATCATTTATGCTCTAGGAAAGTGGAGACATATCTCCAGTAGCTATGGGGTTAGCTACTAAAAGAATTCAAAAGGTTAAAGATTTTCTACAAAAGTATAACGATATGCTGAAGATTGCTAAGGAAAATGTTAAACAGGCCCAAGATCGTTATACAAGCATTATGCGGACGAAGACCGCAGAGTGGTCACATTTCAGAAAGGTGACCAAGTATTTCTCAAGGTTCCCTCGAGTTTGGAAACTTAAGGATGAGAAAAGTATGAAAGTTATTTCCAAGGTATTGTGGACCTTTCAAAATACTTAAGCTTATAGGTGAAGTTGCCTACAAGTTAGCTTTACCACAACATTCCAAGGTTCACCTAGCTTTTCATGTTTAGTCGTCTGTGAAAACGACTAGACAAAGATGCCAATGTGGTGGATACAGGTGTTCTTGTAGATCTAATTGAGCCTCCGGTGTTACCACACGAGCCAGATCATATCTTAGATTTTCAAGAGAAGCGAAATCGTCACATAGAATTAGACAACAGTGTCTGGTTAAGTGGAAGGAGAGACTGGAAGAAGGTTTAACTTGGGAGGTCGTTAATACTCTCAAGATCCGATATCCGACCTTTATTTTTCGAGGATGAAAACTTTTCCAAAAGGGGGGAGTCGTGTCAGGATACGGGTAGGACTAGGGGGAGTCGGGCGGTTCAAAAGATTCTGGACATGTGTGGACGGCTAGGGCTATTTTAGCTGACTAGGGTTCCTATATCCACCAGCGATGAATTGGGATGACTTATGCCTTAGTGAAAAGGCAATTCTATTGGCCTAGACTTCACAGGGATGTCCAAGAATTTGTTTTGCATTGTCAAAAATACCAGGTCAATAAGGCTAAGCGTCTTAAGATAGAGATCCTTGATGGTAAGTGGGAAATCATATCTATGGATTTTATTGTAGGTCTGCCTACAACTAGGGGAGGCCATAATGCCATTTGGGTTGTAGTCGACAGGTAGACCAAGATGTGTTGGTTTATTCCGACTAAAACCAAAGTGAAAACGTTAGAGTTAGCTTGGCTTTTGATTGAGAATATCTATCGACTTTATGGGCTGCCAGCCAATATAGTCACTGATATTTAATGAAATAGAAAAGATAGATGCACTTTTATATATATATATATATATATATATATATATATATAAATGTCATGGTGGTGCTAGAGAGAGAGGAGAGGGCCACAAAGTGGTGGCCCGTCATTGTCGTGAAGAGCAGGAGACGGGGAAGATGGTCGACAAGGCGAGCGTGGTGATGAGATGCCGTGGGGAGAAGAAGAAACCGGGGGGGGGGGGGGGGGGGGGGGGGTGATAGCCACGCAGCGAGGAGAAGATGGCATGGAGAGGTGATGGGGACGGTCGCCTGCGCTGTCGATGAGGGGGATAAATAGGAGAAGGTGGTTGCCTAAGAGCCCCGGAGTAGAGGATGATGGCCAGGCGCGGGCAGGGGTGATGGTCGCCTGAGCCTACGTGCGTCTATGATTTTTTTTTTCATTTTTTTTTATATAAATATAAGCCACCACCCCCTCACAAGAGGGTGGACCCATGGAGGAAACAAACAACCCTCAAAATAATAATATATATATATATATATGAAGTGTGATGTGCCCAAGGGGAAGCAGTCCAATAGCATTTAAGTGCGGGGTTCCCTCCGACTTTGGAAGAGTACTAACAGAAGCAACTCACCCTATATGCCTATATACATACGTATTCATGTATATGAGAATAGGTGGAATCTCTAGCATGTGTTTAGAGTCAGCGGCCACCCAATAAAAAGGGGAAAAAAAAGATGTGCTCCTAGCCATTTATTTTATTCACCGCTTATAGGGAAAGTAATTGCAGAACATAAATCCTCATCTACCCCAATAAGGCAATGAGCTAGATAATGTATTGAAACCCAAACAACCCATTTCCATGAAGTTTGCAAACAAGAGTAGGGCATACACGTATGACAATAGAAAGAGAAAAATGAGGACACAAGCTACTATGTACAAGCATATGGCAAGGTTCCAGTCGGAATTAGATGCTCGAAGAGGTGGGTGTGAAAACCTTGGGGTCACCATCAATGCTAAAAAACGTCACTTTATATTTGGCAAATTTGCTTAAAAGGGCCATTGGTACAAAGTGGGCTTATAAGCTTAAGCATAAATCTGATGGTAGCATTGTGACTGCCTACAAAGCAAGCCTTTTTGCAAAGGGTTATGCTCAAGAGAAGGGCATAGATTATTATGATGAGACCTTTACCCCCACATCTTGTATAATTAGGTATATTATTGCATTGGCAATATATCGTACTTGGAGCTCACATCAATTGGATATCAAGACTCTCTTCTTGAATGGTGATTTGCACGAGGAGGTTTAAGTGTATCTCAACCTGGTGGTTTTGTTGAGAAGGGACATGAGTTTAAAGTATGTAGGTTAAGAAAAGATTTACATGGCCTTAAAAGCAGGCTTCTAGATCATGATATGAGAAGATAAATGCATAATACAACACCCCAATTGGGAGTACCCTGTATGTAAAGAGGAGTAAAGATTATTTATTGGTCATGGTTTTATATGTTGATGCTCACATGGTTTTATATGTTTATTGGTCATGGTTTTCACATGCGACTGTGAAGTGTATATGGCTCATATGCCTTTTGGTAAATCTTGGTGTTGGATAGTAATCCCCCACCTTCATCTTCATCAACAAAGTGCAGTAGCCATTTTGAGAAACCCAATGTTTCATGCTTGAACAAAGCACATTGATATGAATTATTATTATATCATGGAGAGTCTCACCATAGCAGATAGCGTGGCTTATGTCTCTACACATGATAATTCACAAAGACTCTCTCACAAGAGAAGTTTAAAGATTTTTTCAAAGCATTGGGCTTATTGCCATTTGGGGATTGATCACCCTGGCTGATGTCTCTACACACGACAATGTGGTAAATATGTTCACTAAGGCTCTCTCATGAGAGAAGTTTAAAGCTTTTTGTAAGACTCTGGGCTTATTACTATTTGGGGATTGGCCAGCCACATGATCCCTATATATGACATTCACATCATCACTACTTATAGAGGGGGATTTGTAGCCATTTCTATGGCAGTGATGTGTGGACATAGGCTAATGGACCGGGGAATGTTTTCCCTCCTTAGGAAGTTTTTTCCCCCAAGCATGTATACGGACTCTTATGAGAACAACGAGTCATGAAGAATGACAACAAAATCATGCAAACAATAACTCAACTCCATTTTTGAAAAAAAAACTGATAAATATACATTTTTTTTCAAATTTATGGAGACAAAAGACAACTTTCATGTCAAACATTTAAAAAAAACACTACTTTTGTGAAAAAAGAATACATAAAACATTACTTACATTTTACTCTAAACCCAAAAACGTCCAATTGAAAAAAGAATTACAAAAGAGAAGGAACTCTTCCAATCAACTAGGAGAGTCATTGGACCTTTTGCTTAAAAGTATCAATTATTTTCTGATGCAAGTATCAAGAAGTTTTTTAACTCAAATCCATACATAACAATTTCTATATCATGCAAATTAAGCATGTCCACACGTCGATAAATTTCACTTTTCTTTCCTTTTTTGCTTTGTTTAAGTATCTCTAGATCATACTTTCCCGTGAGCACGAATAAGTTTTGTACCAATACACGTTTCTACACTACATGTTGTACGTAGCATGCTATCAACAAACTGATGGGTGATAAAATTGACGTTACTTTTAGACCCAATATAATTTAATAAAACTCTTACATAGGGTTAGTGCATTGTCTAAGAAAATAAATTTTCTTTGTATGCAAAGTTGATCCCATGATTGAATTTAAGCATACTTTGATATTAAGAAAGGTAGGTATATGGAGCCCATGGCAATAGAAGAGGTTTATTGAAAGCAAAGATATCTCTAGATTTAAAGATAGAAATCCAACGATCCAAATGATCTAATTTTAAATGGTAGTGAGTACTATAATTTATCAGTTTACTTTATTTTGATCTAATATTTTGATTTAGAGTTATATTCTTTGTAAAAACATAGTTTTCAATTTATAACAGTTAGATTTTGAGCCATTAAAATGACAACAGTTGTCGTTTTGAAAAATTGATGGAAATTTAGATTCCAGAATCCACTTTGTCCATTAAGACTATCGTTTCTATCGTGACATCAAAATTTTCGTCCAAAAAAAAAAGAAATTTTGGTTCATAATGAACAAAAAATTCACTTTTTATAAGGTGAAAATTTTAGTACGTCAAAAATTTCCGTCAAAAAAACTCCGTTGAAAATTTTCGTCAAAAAATTCTATCGATGGAATCCAAGTTTCCATCGACGGATTAAAAATTTCTGTCAATGAAAAAAGTTCCGTGGACGGAATCCAAATTTTTGTCGACGGATTGAACTTCCGTCAATGAAAGTTTGGATTCCAGAATCCACATGGATTCTAGTATCCAAATTTTCATCGACGGCCATCAAGATGAATTTTTTTGACGAATTTTTTTTGGTAACGCCCTAAATTTTTCGTCCAATAAAAGTGAAATTTTTGTTCATTAAGGATCAAAATATCTCTTTTTTTAGATGAAAATTTTACTCTCACGATAAAAATGTCAGTGTGCCCAAAATTTTGGATTCTAGAATCCATTTTGTCAGCAAAGTGGATTCTGGAATCTAAATTTTCATCAATTTTTCAAAACGACAGCTGTTGTCATCTTCATGGCTCAAATCCAACTGTTATAAACGAAAATTTCTGTTTTTGCAAAGATGATAACTCTAAATTAAACTGTTAGATCAAAATAAAGTAAAATGATAAATTGTAGCACTTACTACCATCTAAAATTTGACCATTTGGATTGTTGGTTTTCTATTTGAATCTAGAGAAATCGTTTCTTTCAATAAGCCTCTTCTATGGCCATGGACTCCATATACCTACTTATCTTAACATCAAATATATACTCTAACTCAATGATTAGATGAGGTGCAATGATTGGGATGAAGTTAGTTAAATTTTTAGAGAAGAAAAAGTATACTTTTTGTAATTCTAAGTAAAGAATGTATTATATATTACATAGACATGCGTGAATTATTAGTCGTTTTAAAGAATATTAGATCTTGTATTGACCTTGTTTTTTCCATTTTGTTATTTGACATGAAAAGTAGAAATTTTTTCACCTTTAAATTAGCAATATGTATATTTTTTAAAAGAATTTTAAAACTATGCTTATTTTATAAAATTTCTAAAAAACATTTCTCTTCAATGTCTCTAAAAGAGTGTAAAGTTAATCAATATTTAGGACTAGTGAAAAATCAAGACAACTTGTTGCAAACGACAACTCATGACTCACTGTCATTTTTCATGACTCACTGTTTGAGTGTGTACGTGATCTTATCATGTCACTTCACTTGTACTTCACTCATTATTATTATTCTACTTTGAGTTTTGTGCTTCTCTCTATGTATGCTTACTTTCTGCATATCTATGTGTGTGTTGCTACTTTAATCTCAATTTCAATGAAACCTTTCTTTAAATACAAGCTTTAAATACAAGCTAGATAAAGTCCATGAGAAGGAGAAAAAGAGAAAATTTATAGCATGCCTTAGAGCCATTATTGTAGCCAAAGTAAATATGTTTTATCCACATTCCCTTAGCTCTTTGCCATTCCTTTAGCCATGAATTATGAGAGGAAAAACGTATTTGTAAAAGAGGCAAAGATTTCTGAACATCAAGTGACAAATCCCTATAAATTAGGATTTTTACTAAATAATTTCAATAAACCCAAGGGAAACAACAATGACAACAATGCCAAGAGGGTTGATACTTCCAACAAGCCTAATAAAGTGGACTTCAAGCCTCATGTCTTTCAATGTTAAAGGTGCAACAAAGAAGGTTGTATTCCAATGGATTGTCTAGAGAAGAAGAAGAGCAATATGGCAAAGCTGCACATGATCAAGGAT